>NC_041725.1:15694658-15994658 GCF_900700375.1 Denticeps clupeoides
GCTTTACATCATAGATCCTAATGTTCCATCCTGCTTTTCATCTAGACCCTAATGTTCCATCCTGCCTTACATCTAGACCCTAATGTTCCATCCTGCTTTACATCTAGACCCTAATGTTCCATCCTGCTTTACATCTAGACCCTAATGTTCCATCCTGCTTTACATCATAGATCCTAATGTTCCATCCTGCTTTACATCATAGATCCTAATATTCCATCCTGCTTTACATCATAGACCCTAATGTTCCATCCTGCTTTACATCATAGACCCTAATGTTCCATCCTGCTTTACATCATAGATCCTAATATTCCATCCTGCTTTACATCTAGACCCTAATGTTCCATCCTGCCTTACATCTAGACCCTAATGTTCCATCCTGCTTTACATCTAGACCCTAATGTTCCATCCTGCTTTACATCTAGACCCTAATGTTCCATCCTGCCTTACATCTAGACCCTAATGTTCCATCCTGCCTTACATCTAGACCCTAATGTTCCATCCTGCTTTAAATCTAGACCCTAATGTTCCATCCTGCTTTACATCTAGACCCTAATGTTCCATCCTGCTTTACATCATAGACCCTAATGTTCCATCCTGCTTTACATCTAGACCCTAATGTTCCATCCTGCTTTACATCATAGACCCTAATGTTCCATCCTGCTTTACATCATAGACCCTAATGTTCCATCCTGCTTTACATCATAGACCCTAATGTTCCATCCTGCTTTACATCTAGACCCTAATATTCCATCCTGCTTTACATCTAGACCCTAATATTCCATCCTGCTTTACATCATAGATCCTAATATTCCATCCTGCTTTACATCATAGATCCTAATGTTCCATCCTGCTTTTCATCTAGACCCTAATGTTCCATCCTGCTTTACATCTAGACCCTAATGTTCCATCCTGCTTTACATCTAGACCCTAATGTTCCATCCTGCTTTACATCTAGACCCTAATGTTCCATCCTGCTTTACATCATAGATCCTAATGTTCCATCCTGCTTTACATCATAGATCCTAATGTTCCATCCTGCTTTACATCATAGATCCTAATGTTCCATCCTGCTTTACATCATAGATCCTAATATTCCATCCTGCTTTACATCATAGATCCTAATATTCCATCCTGCTTTACATCATAGATCCTAATATTCCATCCTGCTTTACATCATAGTCTTGACAGCTACACACCAAAATAAACCAAAATGTCTTCTAGAATTAGATAGAAAATGAGCTGATTGGTGGGAGGGACACTGCAGCAGGCCTGCTGTTCGGGAAGTGACGATGGTCCAGAGAGCAGTCCTCCTGCTGCTGAACGCCATGCCAACGGTTTAATACCAGCGTTTAATAACCCCCAGTAGATCAGACAACCATTATTATCTCTCTCTCTGTGGCACAGTGTGACACCAGGTGGCCTGTGCTGTCCACCCCGTGGCAGAGGGGCTTCCTGCGGGAGGAACTCACAGCCCCAATTACTGTAATCAGCCCGATCAAAGAGCAGCAGAAGCCAGCAGGGCCACGAAATGGACTGGAGGTGTGTGTGTGTGTGTGTGTACGCTCGCTCGTGCCTTTTAATTTGTGTTCCCTCTATAAATGCACAGTCAGTGAATGTGGTTCTCTCTTTAATGCACAGATTCACTGATATCTTTTATTCTCCATGCCAATGTTTGATCAGGGACTGTAATTAATTGGGCTAGTGGTGGCCTAGCGGTTAAGGAAGCGTTGCTGGTTCGAATCCCGATCTGCCAAGGTGCCACTGAGGTCCCCTCAATCAAAGCACCGTCCCCACACACTGCTCCCCGGGCACCTGTCATGGCTGCCCACTGCTCATTAAGGGTGATTGTTAAAAGCAGAGGACACATTTAGTTGTGTATCACAATGACTGTCACTTCACTTTTACTTACTAATTGCCACAAGAAGTCAATTTGTGTCTATTAGACATCAACTACCTGATTGTATGAAGTGTGATATAGAGATATGTGTCTGCCCAATATACATATCATTGATGGCTTAAGTGTTTCTTTGTGTGTGTGTGTGTGTGTGTGTGTGTTGAATGAATGCATTATCTTCTGTACAAGGACAGGCAGCACCATGCGGTTACAGCGGGAGAAGCACAGCAGTGAGATAAGAGCATCAATGCAAGCTACAGAACATTACCCAGAATCCTCTCGCCTCCATTTTCAAAATGCGACTGCAGCGTCCTGCGAGTCCTCTGTGGTTCATCACTGCTTCCTCCGGTCACAGTCGGAGTATGGGACCCCTCACTGCCATTTTATGTTACAACGCTGCATTGCATGTGTGTTGAAATCTGTACTTGGTTAACCAGGCCTTTTATGTGTTATATGTATCATTATAGAACCCCAATGTATCACGCATATAAAAAGTGATTGTAGACGATGGTCTGATATCCTACAAATTTGTGTAGGTCTCCATCATGCACTTTTAAAGAGAAAGGATCTGACACCCAACTGTGCTTAGTCATGTCGGGCCACAACCCGGAGCGGACTGTCAGCACTGCTCACCATCAGCCAACGTTTGCTTCGGTGAACATTCAACGCTGTCGGTGAGTTTGAGCTAAAAAGAAAAAACCATCGACCGTTGATTGTACCCTGCAGCCAGCCTTGTGGTCGTCCCTCGCCTCCTCGCCCCGCCCAGCAGCAGAACCACCTCCAGACAAGCCCCCCTGCCCCCCAGGATCCTGAATGTACTGAAAATTTTCAAAGGTCACAATCAACATTCATTGCTGTCGGTGGGTTAAACTGTGTGGGAAAGCTCACTGAACAATGAATGCAACTGTGTCCCAGATTTCCTCGGAGAAGCATTGGGAATGATCTCCACGCAGGGGATTATTTCCTCTTATTCAGTGTACCCGGAAATGTTCAAAAAGCATGGCGAAATATTGAAATCCTGAATGTGCTGTCATTGTTCATGTTTTAAAGAGGACTGATATGGAAGAACAGTCAAATCTGCCGGTTTTGATTTTCCTCAACTTCCTTAATAAATCATTAATGCAAATGTGTGATGTGTAAGTGGTAAATTGTAGTATTCTTTTTAGTTTCTTCTAGAGATTATCTGATTGGCCAGTACACCGAGAATTTGCTTAATATCAGTAAAATGGCACATTTACGTTGTTAGATTCTCACTGAAGGCATCAAAGTTATGAATGAACACATGTGGAGTTATGTATTTAACAAAAAAAGGTGAAATAAGTGAAAACATGTTTTACATTCTAGTTTCTTTGCTCTGATTACTGCTTTGCACACTCTTGGCATTCTCTCGATGAGCTTCAAGAGGTCGTCACCTGAAATGGTCTCCAACAGTCTTGAAGGAGTTCCCAGAGGTGTTTAGCACTTGTTGGCCCCTATGCCTTCACTCTGCGGTCCAGCTCACCCCAAACCATCTGGATTGGGTTCAGGTCCGGTGACTGTGGAGGCCAGGTCTCCACTTTTTGTTAAGTACATAACTCCACATGTGTTCATTCATAGTTTTGATGCCTTCAGTGAGAATCTACCAATGTAAATGGTCATGAAAATAAAAAAATAAAAAAAACAGTGAATGAGAAGGTGTCTAAACTTTGGGCCTGTACTGTGTGTGTGTGTGTGTGTGTGTGTGTGTGTGTGTGTGTGTGTGTGTGTGTGTGTATATATATAAAGTTTTAATGACATTCTCATGCCTGTGTTCATACCATCCAGCCATAATAGTAACTTCAATTTGTCACAAAGGAAACATAAAAAGCTGTAGAATGCAGACGGTCCTGCCCACAGAGTATTATCTTCACAGCAGATGGCATGAAGCAGACAGGAACTCCATGAAATCCATGCTGTCATATGGAAGAAGTGCATTATCTCAAGGATCCAAGCTCAGTGCCGGTTACGGCCAAGCTTGCGGCGCCCTCAGCGATGCTCTGCTAGTAGAACCTCCAGTCTTTCATGTCAAACCCTGAATTATCTTCGTTGTAAAAAACGCCATTTAAGTGTAAGATGATAATCGAGTGGAAGGAGACTCATGGTAGAACCATTCCGCCTTTTGAGGGTCTCTTTCTGGCTGAAAATATGCTCGCAGCTAATAATATCAGGACGCGGGCAGCCTAGGGTGGTGAAAATAGGGCTTTTTGGGTGCGGAGGTCAGAGTCCAAACCACAAGACAATATTTGTTAAGCGTTTGCTGCCTCCATTGAGTAGAGAAGTGAAGGGTGCGAGTGGAAGAAATGACTCGCTGCCGGGTTAAAAACAGCAACGCTTTGTGGAAGGCCTATTTTAAGTACAAAGGGACCGTTTAAAAAATACCGTTTAGAAATACTGAAAAGAAATAGAATGAGCCAGATTAAGTGTCAGCATCACCAGAAGTGCACACAAAAAAATTGCCACATTACTGAATCGGCAGATTCTCTTTTGGAGTTTGGTTTTATTTATTAGTGGAAACGTTTCAGGAATGAAGGAAGATTTGAACACCCATGCTTGCTACCTTGTGTTTAGACTTTTTCGATGAATATTGAAAGGTACATATAAATATATAAAATAGTGCATGTAATTGCACCTTTTTCGTGAATGATTTGATTGCATGGAGACGGTATGTTAAGTATGAAATGTGAACATGTGCTATAGAAAGGCCTCCATTTAACAAAGTTGGGCATTGGGTGGGTTGCTGTGGTCTGACTTTAATTAAGTCCCGGTGATACTTTGTCTACTTCCAGGCTAATCTGTGATTTAAATGAAGAAATTTAAGCGTGTGAAGTGGCGAACTGGCTTATCAGCCCACTGCGGCAGACCCTGGAGGGAACTCGGTGGGACTGGTGACAGAGATTGACTTTTCATTATCTGCCTGTCAGGTTGATTATTTCTGATGTCAAAGGGAATTTGTTGGTTTAATTAATATCAAATAGCTTTGGATTCCACCAGGAGATGTTTCTTTTGAGAGAGACTTCTATGTCCATCTGTCCACCATTACCCCAGACAGTATGCAAAAAAACATGGCCGATTCCAGCAAACCGCCAGACAGATATCTGAACTGCCTTGTTTCTGTTATTAAATGTGAAAATTGGTGCCGTTTTCCCTTGTGTTGGCCTAATTTAGCCCGTCCTGCGGTAGCCCGGCCGAGAACGGCCTTTCAGTGGTTCTGTCTGGAAGGCATGTATTGGGTTCATGCGAGGATAAAACTGTTAAATCTTGGGTTAACCAGCCCCAGGCAGCCATTGGCCACACTACTGTCCTGAATAAATATCGCCTCAGAAGCTGCTATTCCTGGAGCGAAGCTGCATTTCGCCCGTTTCAGCGGCGGTATAACAGTGTGTTGGGCGATTACTGTTCAAATGACATCTCGGGGTCAGGAAACGCCATGCCCTGGCAGTGGAGGTATGAGGTGATCAGTGACCTTTTAACAGTTCTAAAACTGAAAAAAATGAAGCAATTTTATGTTAAGTGGGACCCGTTGGCAAACTTGGCAACATGGAACCTCCCTTTTAGTTATAAATATTATTAATTTTTGGCAGCGTGGGGGGTGTGTAGAATTTTTTGTTGGGGTTTTTTTGTGTGTTTTCTCGTCTTTATTAAAAAAATTATTGATTGTTTGCTCCATATGTTCTTGTTCTTAATAAAAAATAGAATTTACATGTTAGGTTATATACTTAACACAACTGTGCCTGATACACCACTGTTATCTGAATAAATGCATTGTTCTTGCACATTACATTTGAATAATGGGCCCTGTCATTCATTTCTGAAGCTCAGCCATTCAGACGTGAGATCTACGTTGCAGTCAGAAGGCCCAGCTGGACTGGATGAATTGCTGCCGTACACACAGCGAAATCGCTGACGTGTCGTATGTGAACCTGTTTCAATCAGTTCAGCTCATTCATGAAGCCACTCGATCAGCTGAACTGTGTCAAGCACAAGCACTGTGCCAGGCCTCCAAATGAATGTTGTGACCTTTACTAGCACATTTCTGGCTGGAGCATGTGTTGCAGAATCTGTTCTTCTGTTCCCCTTCTGTTCAGTCCAATAGCATAAAAAGAAAATGTTTTGAAAAATAAAGCAGACTTGAACCATTCACCGAAATAAGTAGAAGTATTGCATTAGTACGATTTTAGACAGTTTGCACAATTGACCCCTAATGAGAACTGCAGTTGTGCAATAAATGAAATAAGGAACAATGGCTTCGGGAGACTCCAGACGCCCTTCAGAACAGGCCCGTATTGCTTATTATATGTTATAGAATATCCAGTGGTGGCCTAGCAGCTTAAGAAACAGGTTCAAAGTACCGTCTGTACACAATGCTCCCACGGCGCCTTTCATGGCTGCTCTACAAGGGTGATGGTTAAATGCAGAGGACACGTTTCACTGTCTCACCGTGTGCTATGCTGTGCTGTGTATCACAATGACAAAATCACTTTCACCAACCTCTACACATGTAAAATGAAATTACTTTTAAGCTATGGTTAAAAAAACTAGGCTAGTATGATGCTTGTAAAATGTCATTTATGCCAAGAAAACATTGCCAATAAAATAAAAAGATTTTTTTTTTGCTAACTCTACACGATTTACTTACAACTTATGTAAATCAACATATGCAAATCATTAAACACTAAATATTGCAAACACCCCAGGAGGGGTAAGTGAACTGTAAACACTGCTCTAATTGAACAAACTGATGAACAGTGGGGGGAAAACAATAAAAAAATAAGATTAAAATATAATACACTTAAATTATTATTTATTTTACAAAGCCACAGAGATACGCAATGGAAGGATCAAAGAGAAGCATGGGGTTGCCAACCCCTCCTCTAATTGAAACTACTCTAAATTGCCATTACATCAATTATTACACATTGTAGACCAAACTAATTTTTTATTTAAGCGAGCATTACGCCAACAGCGCTCTGAAAAAGGCCGAAAAATCCAACCCGCGTACCGTTCATATTAAGCAGATTTGGCAACACACGTTTATTAACGTGTAATCTTGTACTGCAGCGACAGGATGTGGATGTATGTGGTACTGCAAGGCCTTCTTGCGTTTTTTAAACTAATACATTTCGAATAGGAAATAATTGAAACTTAAAATAAAGTTGATGTATTCATTTATATCCATTTAAACAGTTTCTTATTTTACTGTTCATCTCAATTTACTGCTGTCTTTTATTCAACTATATTTCCTTAAACAGCATATAACCAGCTTTTTAATCATTTTTCATATATGAGTGTCACATTAATCATATCTGTTTTTTGGAAGAGTTCGTTGCAGACAGGTGACACTGAAGATACAACCGAACTTGATTACAAACACCAACACCTTGAAGAAATTGGGGACGGTGCTTTGCTCAATGGCACCTCAGTGGCACCTTGGCGGTTTGGTATTTGAACCAGCAACCTTCTGATTAGGGGTCCGTTTCCTCACCCACTAGGCCTCCACTGGCCCCTGTGTGTATATATGATATGTACATAATACTTATTGTAAGATGCTCTGGATAAGGGCGTCTGCTAAATGCCATAAATGTAAATGTATAAATATGTGTGTGTCTGAATGAAATGTTGTATGTGAAAGTGGTTAAATGTGAGGATGGGTTTCACTCTTTTGAAGTATCTTTCTGAAAGCCATGGTAACGTGCAGGCAACTGGGTCACCTTAAGCGCAGAGAGAATTTTGAACAGATGTTCAGAGCACCTTGACGGGAAATCAGCACCAGCACCGCATCTATCCTGAATATCTCAAGTGACTAACGTTTAAATATGTCAACCGACTTACACTGGATTCCTGGTGTCTGTGGATACCAGAATGGTTTTTAGAATATATGAAATTCAATTTAATTATCATGATTTATATGCAGTATTTCACATTGTGGACATTAATGGATGTGTGTTTAGATGTTTTGAGGGGACAGCAAATTTTGACTGTTATACAATCAGTACACTGACTATATTGTGTGTAACTACTGATTGTAAGCTCGGTTAAGGAAGCGACCCCGTAATCAGAGGGTTGCCGGTTCGAATCCCGAGCCGCCAAGGTGCCACTGAGCAAAGCACCGTCCCCATACACTGCTCCCCGGGCGCTGGTCATGGCTGCCCACTGCTCACTAAGGGTGATGGGTTAAATGCAGAGGACAAATGTGCACCGTGTGCTGTGCTGCTGTGTATCACATGTGACAATCACTTCACAATATGGGCATCTGATAAATGTAAATGTATTATATTTTAATTTCATCCCATTTACTGCCAAATAAGAGTCTGTGTTGCATGTTTCAGGTATTTTAAACAAAGAGAATTTTAATTTCATGCTGCATTGTAACGTTCACCTGCTCAACAAAAGTATTTTACATCTCAAACCTCACAGCTGCACAGGAAAATAAGTGGCAGAAGGCTGATGGGATGTCCCACAGGTGTGTATGTGGGGTGTGGTCCTGATGTGTTCAGTGCATTGTTCCATAGAACAAACTGTCCACAATAAAGCATTAGCAAAACATTGGGGTATTTGTCAGAGTCAAGGATGGACAAATGTCAAAGGTTGGCCATTAAAAAGAGGCCATTTGATCATTTGTAGATGCTAAGAAGGAGTCCTGCGTGTCCCTGATGGACCTCCTAACATGGAAGGATCCTTGACTTTGAGAAACACCCTTTAGTTTGAGTGCAGCTATGTAGTGAAAAGTTAAGCCAATGCTCATGCCAATTATATGCAAAAAGGAATATATTAGAAAACCATCCAAAAACATACAAAAAATGTTTAGAACTAATCCTCAAAAACATTTATAATTTAGTTATTTAGAAATTAAAATTATTTTGTCATATTTTAGCTTTACAATACATTCAGTGAAATCAATATACCGTTTCTGACTATCCTTTTTTACTTTAACATTTATCCCAATACAAAAATACTAAAAAATCATTTCTATACATATGGAGGCCATTTGAATTCTATTTCATTTTAGTTTCCCTGAGTTGCTGTTAGACCTCGACTGTAATGGTCGGGCCGTTGGTGGGGCTCGGCTGGTCGGGGGGCTCGGTGGTGCTCTCTGCCGGCAGCAAAGCGGTCTTCTCCGTCTCGCCATCGGGAGACTGGGCTTCCTCGTTCACAATCTGCACAGAGTCCACGACCGCGGGAGCCGGAGCTGGGGCCGGGGCCGGAGCTGGGGTCGGGGCCGCCTCTGGGGCCGGGTCAGTGGTCGGGGTCGAGGCTGTGCTGGAGGTCAACTTCATGTCACCGTTCTGTATGGGGAACGCCCTCTCCATGGCTTTGTACAAGAACTGGTAATCCTCCTGTTCAGACAAAACAACAGGGTGCTTTTTTTTCTTCAAACCTCTTTGTCATTTTTGTTTGTTATTTTTACATGTTTTACGTTGTCACATTCATATCATTATATTATTACACCAATTGCTAGTTACATGAAACACAAATAATTTTTGCTGCAGAAATATGAACTTTTTCAACACTGAGCAACACTTGGCACACTGACATAGAATCCAAGTCACGGTGAAGTTGCAGGTGTTGAGGTTGAACCACATCCTTTACTGCCCGACAGGTCACTCGGTCAGCACTGCCGTAACGACTCAGTGCAGAACTGACACATGATCTTATTCATCATTATAATAATATAGTAACAGCAAAGCAATAATAATAAATTAGTCACTCTGCTTTGGGGAAATGTGAATTTGTCCACTTACGAAATGGGCGACGACTCCCCACCTCTGCTTACGCAGAACCTTGCAGACCTGGAAAACGTCGATCAGTTTTTCAGTGCTGGCGCTGTCCATCATGTTCCACAGGGCGCAGAAGGTCCCACTGCGGGACGAGCCATTACTGGGAGAGGGGGGGGGTGGCAAGAAAAGTTAAATTTGTGCGGTGGTCCAGAGTAGCGCATGCACTAAGATAAGATAAGATAAGATAAGATAAGATAAGATAAGATAAGATAAAGGGAAATTGCATTGTCACGGCAGAAAGTGGATAGAACAAAGGTAAGAGAAGCAAAAAATAAATATGTATATGTATTTATCTACACAATGTCCAATCGGTATCTACACATGTACAATGGGTAACTACCATAATACATAACTACCTATACAAAATGAAAACCCAAATCAATCTACTGCCAGTAAAAATGGCCGTGTGTCACATCCCAGTTCCTCTGGAACACCCTTGTCTGGCTCTCTGTCTGACTGCTAAAAATGAATAATAACGTCTATTATCACCTGCATGAGTAAAAACCGCCTGTGAGAGCTGAATTTACTCAAGGATTTTTGGTTTCTGTTCACATTTATGTTTAATAAAGTCATCTTGCAACGCTACATCTGACCCTCACCACTTAGAGGGGAGGCTGAGATCCCGTGATCTCCATACACTCCCATTTAATAGTAGACTGACAATATGTAGTGAATATTCCCTCTCTGGACACGGGGAACAACTCCCTAGAAAAAACCCACATGAAGGACTAATTCAGAGAGGGACCCGCGTCCCGGGCCGCAAGAGCGAGCAGTAGGCATCACTGCAGTGGGCTGACAGGAGTCATGGGTGTAAGAAGTGCATCATTTCTACGATTGTCCACGGCCATGATGATGCTCAGAGTTCATCTTTTGAAACAGTGGGACCCGGGTTGTGTCCACACCTGCACCACTTGGTTCATCTTTAACCATCACCCTTGGTGAGCAGTGGGAAGCCACGAAAGGCGCCCGAGGACCAGTGTGTGGGGACGGTGCTTTGCTCAGTGGGACCTCAGTTGCACCTTGGTGGTTCGGGATTTGAACCCACAACCCTTTGATTATGAGGCCACCTCCTTACCTGCAAGGTCATAGGTGGCCCCATTTGATTATTATGTATTAAAATCCACTCACTCGCAGTGAACCATCACAGGGACGCTCCTCTCCTCCTCGCGGCAGCCGATGCCCTGCTTGATAGCCTTGATCATGTTGGTCAGGTCCTGCGGGTTCTCGGGGAGGCCGCCCTGGGGCCACTTCTGGAACTGGTACTGACAGACCTCATGGGTGCTGGTTTTCTGAAGGGGGTGGAGCCACGCTGTTAGCTGCCACTCTTTGATGTGAAAAGATAACAGGAGAGCGATGAAAGTGCATTTTTACCTTGGAATGCAGAAGCTTGATGTTCCTGGTGATGAACGTTGAGGAGCTTGTGGTCGACGTCACCTGGACCTCCATGTCCCCGAACGTTTTCTTCTCTTCGCTCCAGTACTCAGCGCAGAGCTCCTGGAAACGTTGAGAAACATGAAGCGAAGCCACTCTCGCGTCCCCAGGACTGTCCACGAGATCTGTCCATTACCTGGTCTCCCTCCGTGCATGGGGTGAGCATCACCACGTGTTTGACGCGCATCTGGTAGATCATTTCCAGGAAATCTGCAATCGTGCCAGGCAGTGGTCCCTGAGCAGTTATCAGACTTTTGGGACACCAGTATCCCTATTGCAGGGAAGTGTTAATAAAGATTAAATATTAAAAATACTAAATATTAAAATGTCAAATTTACAATATACTTTATAGAAGATACATATTTTATATTCCACTGCAAAACCATGAACTAATATTGGTGTGTAATGTATGTTTATAATGATTATTAACGATATCGTGGTGCAGATTAATATTTAAAAAATGGTTAAAATCCAACCCATCTCACCTTCATTCTGCCTGGTTTCAATGTTTATAAATGTGAGATCATGTGACCGGCTG
Source organism: Denticeps clupeoides (assembly GCF_900700375.1). Lineage (NCBI taxonomy): Eukaryota > Metazoa > Chordata > Actinopteri > Clupeiformes > Denticipitidae > Denticeps > Denticeps clupeoides. The sequence goes on from NC_041725.1 coordinate 15,706,315, forward strand.
CGGCTAAATATCATTGTCATGTCATTGAAAGTGTCTTTAAGTCTTTAATGTCAAAGCAATCATGAAACATTTCATTATATATTATTATATAATATATTATAATACTGAATTATAAAAATGTTAGTTTCAACCATGCATTAATGGGTTGACATAGCTTGACATTGGGTGACAACTCCACAAATCAATTCTCTGCGCAGACTTACGTCAATGAAAGAGGCATTGATGTATTTGGTGGGTTCGTCCTCTTCCTCATCTGATGAGTAATCTTCATCTTCCTCGTGGTCACTAGCAGTGCTGTTCTCGGTGTTTAACTTTATTTGAACTCTGTTGTAATCATCTGTGAGCATAAAATGTGTCCAAATTTATTTCAAAATCCACAATTTAGTGGGAATGACTGACTGCAAAATGCTCCGTTGTTACATGGAATAAATGAAGAGTGGCGGTTCTTCTTCTGGTTCTCTTCGCTCATCCCGTTGTTGGAGGTTCTCCAGTTTTTGTACTTTGGAAGTCTCTGCGTAATTGGTGAGATAGAGAAATAAACCCTCAGTATCATAACACTGAGTTTCAAGGTTTGTGTGGCTGAATGCGGGGAAAAAGGAAAAGAACCTGGAACTCCGCCTCCATCAGCGTGGGCTCGTTCCTGGAGTCCCGTTCATTGAGAGTGGTGAAGGCGGAATGGAGTTCACTCAGCGGGATTTCCGTCTCTCCAAACTGGTTGTGCTCAATCAGAGCCTGGTGGATCAGGATATACTGAGCCTGGGAGAGCACACACACACACACACGCACACACACAGTGCGGATTAGATTTAACCCGTGACACCCCGAGTCTTGGACCGATGGCGGCGGCCATGGTGACAAGGCTGGCCTCACCTCCACCTGCACCATGAGGCAGCGCTGGCGCCGCAGTTTCACCACATATCCGTAGATATCCACCCGCCCCTCGGCCTCCAGACTCTCCATCATGGCGTCGATGCCGATGTAGGTTCCTGTGCGGCCCACGCCGGCGCTGAAATGTCACCGAATCACAGTTAACAGTTCCAGCTGAGAAGATTTCTACCCAGAGCACCACTTTCCATGGGAGGGCATTCATGGGAAATGTTTGGCCTTAGAAATATTTGTTCTTCTTCTTCTTTTTGAATTGATTGTTTCAGCAACTAATTATCCAATACAGGGGTTGGTAGTAACCCAGCGGGAACCCACACTTGTTTAAAAAAGCCACAGGTTCAAACCCCACTTTCTGCCATTGTGTCCCTGAGCAAGACACTGAACGCTGAGTGTCTCCCGGAGGAGACACACCACCTTACCTGCAGTGGACCACAATCGGGCCGCTGAAGAAGTTCTTGAAGGCGTTGACCCTGCGGCGGAGCTTCAGCAGGAGCTGCGGCTCGCTGGGGACCCCGTGATCGGGCCAGCTGGTGAACTGGATGTGGGTCACCTCCCTTTCAGACACCTTCTCCTTGCGCTTGCAAACACAATCAAACAGGCAGGGGGGTGAGGATCTCGGCGGGCGGCCGGGGCACGTCTCGTTCTGCACCTTCAGGAACTCACGTTGGTGAGAGTGAGGTGGCTGATGATGTAATCAGGGCACTGAACCTCCCCCTTGATCTTCACCACGAAGTCGTCGTAGATCTCCACGTCTCTGTCCACGGATGGCCAATACTGGGCACATTTGTTCTGCATGATGCAAAGAAGATATTTTTTTTGTTTGTACGATAATTCATGTATCATAATCGCCTGACACATAAATGGATGTTATTAAGCATCACGTAATAAATTAGGCTAATTTAGAATGACAGAATCAAGTATGGGCTTGAGTATCATTTACTCACCCTGTTCCCCTCCTCACAGCGAGTCACCATGACGATGATCGAGGACTGCTGCTCCCAAATCATTCTCCAGAAATCCACGATGGTCTCATCCTTGGGGCCTAAAAGCATGAAAACAGAGTGTTGAGGAAGCCATGCCAGCCTGTCTTCTGTGATCAAAGGGGCTATCGATTAGTACCTTGGGCGGCGATGTATTTCTTTGGCTCCTTGAAACCCTGTGGAGGTGAAAAACACCAACATAAAAGATGGGAACCGTGTAGAGCAGGCCCAACCCACCGAACGAACACTAACCTCGATAAAACTCGCATTTATGTAATCAGACCCGTCTCCCGCAGTCCTGGACAGCTGGACACAGTTGTAGTCGTCTAAAGAACAAATGTATACCTCCATTAACAAAGCACAAGATAAACCTCCGTGTTGGTATTACAGTCAAATCCAGCCCTGGAGACCCACTGCTGGTAAAACTGAGATGGGCCACTGAAACTGACAGTGGGACCCCAGGACCAGATCTTTAAACACCACACGATGGCATCGTCATGTGCAATTCTTACATGGAAGAATGTCCACGTAGCGATTCTTCACTTGGTTCTCGTTCCTCTTGGCTTCCTTTATTGTGTATTCGCTGAAAATCCGCGGGATGCTCTAAATCGAACACGAGGCAAAGTGTCAGGGCCCGCATGCCTCCCAAATCAGTGAATTCAGGAAAACGAGTGTGAACGTGCACCTGAAACTCGTGCATGAAGAGGCGCCCTTCATCAGCGATCTTCTTCTTGTAGGTGTCCAGGAGTGTTTCTGATGCAATTGGGTCCACATTCAGCAAGGGCTCTGTGTACGATATCATGACAGCCCGCTAGTCACTGGGCAATGAAACCACAGCTATGAATAAGCTTACAGTCGTACAGAAGAAAATTTTTTTTTTTTTTAAGACAAATAAATGGGTTTGAAGGACAATCGTTTTCTTATATGGAAGCACCACTGGATGCAGCTGTCTGGCTGTGAACATGTGTGATCAAAGTAGCATGGTTTTATGTCGCCCCCTTGTGGTCTAGGAAACCTATTACTCCAGTGTGCATTAATCAAAATTCAACTGATTGATTTCTTTCACAGGTAAACTAAAACTTTTAATCAGTAATAATGAAATAATAAATCATTAAATTTAACAAAGATTCATACCTCTGCTAAGGGGGATCGCTTCTCCTCTTTCACTGTGGGTAAACAGAGTTTTTGACTGTAAAAATCACTGAAATTAGTTGAAAAAGCTTGCAGGTACGTTAGAAAGCTGGCTTCTTACTTTGAGTTTTTCTTCTGAAGGATGTAAATTTTATGGAGGACGAAAAGGAGAGCGATTGAGGTGAGGATGATGAAGAAGATAAGGATTCCAATGACTGCTTTGTGATTGTCTGAAAAAGGGTTTAAAGTGTCAAAAAGCATAAAAAGCACACAGAGTTTGAAGAACATTTCAGTTTGAATATTATGCATTATCATTTACTGATATTTTCAATCACGTGGTCTATTCAAAGAAGGGTCATCGTTTTGGGAGTTATTATTCAGGTTCTCTTAGAATTAGATCAGAAATATTCAATTAGTGGAGCGGTACCCAAAATATTTGTGTTAGTCTATTCCAAATTTTTTGGTAAAAAATTATGTAAAAATATTATGCTAACATGGTTGTATTTTTTTAATAATTGTGTGTACAGTGTAGAATATAACTATAGAATATTTTAGAAATGCTTAAATTATAAGCAATACTTACAGCTTGTAGAAATTTCCTTTTCTCTAGCATGACTGCACAACTCCTCATTACAGGCTCTAACCTGATGACAAGAGACATTTTATTCATTAAAGTGATTATTTGCTGACAGTAAAATTTGATGAATTAAAGCAACATTTCATCCATACCTCAACCGTATATGTGGTAAAGTAGCTGAGGTCTTCAAATGTAAATGAACAAGGACTTTCCTTTTTTTCACTTTTGACTGCATTTTTTGAACCAGATAAATAAAGTTTTGCATAGTAGGTCATTTGCTGTCCTTTCCACTCTGTAGGTTTTAGCTCTACACACTTTACTGTAATGGCATTATTGGAAGACAATTCTGCTTTTCTTAGCTCTGTCATCTCCCCAGGTCCTATAAAATCATATGGATATATAATGAACAACAAAACTTATACATTTTTTGTGATCTTGCTGAAAACATTATGTAATATTTGGGTATTCATTTGACAATGTTTTTTTTACATGAATTGAAAATAATATTTGACACTTACTGCCTGGTTTGGTTTTGAATGGGTCAATTGGAATTGTCTTTACTTCTTTACCACTATAAATCACAGTAGTTGTGCATTCATATTCTGTATATGGTTCCAGTTTGCTGAGATTCTGTGACTCATGATATCGACCATCAAATTGAGCTGAAGAACAGAATTATTTAATTAATGTTTACATTTTTCATATCTTATGATATTACGGTGAAATAAAAAAAAAGCTGCAAACCAACCTATATGGGGGCCAGGAATACAAGCAACACGATAGATAAATGACTCAACGCTACAATTACTGCTCCTCTTCATCAAATTAAAAACAGCAGACGTATTCTCAATATTTATTTCCAAATCTTGATTCAAATCTGCAGGAGACATGAAGCATGTTATTATCCATCAAACACGTCACCAAGTGTGTCCACTGTACTGCAGATGGCGTCCTGCGTTGTGTCTCTGTGAGAGACGACATAAAGATCAGTTCTTGACATTTAAGGAGAAAACGAGTCTAGATAACTTAAATGAATGTATTAAGACAACTTTGTAACCTCATGACCCTGAACATGTGATATATTAGTAAGTGTGGTCGTTTCTGACTTCTGAACACAACACTCATTATTTCAAGCAAATCTGACACAACATGCGCAACATTTTTAATGTTCTTTGATTTATTTTTTTGGAGATTCTTTTTCCCTAATGGCATTATTTCAGATGAAATCCAGCGCACTGTTCTTTACATTTATTCAAATTGTTCCAAAAGTCTCCAAACATCAGGCCATGGCATCTATGACTGAGGTCGATCTCAGGATGATTGCCTTACATTTGACTCCATAGAGGGTCATTTACTGCGAGGACACAGGACTATAAGAAAAGCCTCTATCTTCTGGAGTAAATTGTCCAGAGATTGTGTGAGTTTGGTAGAATCGCGACCCCCATTTCTTGGATAGCATGGTCTTCTTGTTTCGTTTTTTTTTTTTTTGCTTCATCTTTCAGGTGTAGTATTCCACTTGTCTAAACTCTTCTCTCCTGGTTATTTCCATTAACCACATCTTTGCATAACCATAACCTTATTATAAATACATCTTGGTTGGTTTGGAAACGAGCAGCTACTATAATAAAATGTGTATCTGGACAGCTCTATATGCTCTTTTCTGTCTCGATTTAAAAAAAAAAAAAAAAGGCTTTTCATCTGAAATTGTTCAGGAAGAAAAGTGCACAGCATGCGAATAGAACTGATTTAAAAATGAAAGTGCCAATAATTCATGCAACGATCCTCCCCGGCGTCCAGCGTGAGCTGGGCATGATTACCGGCCCCAGGTCACTGAGTGCAGGCCCCGCCCCTTCCTGATTAACCTCTACCCGGTTTCCCTCCTTTATAGGAGTACCTGCACCAGTGTTCCGGGTCCGGTATTTGCCATCTGTCCGTCACTGTGTGTCTGCGTGGCGTCAGTATGTGGTGTTGCTGAGTGGGTTTTGTCGGTGGGCGAACCCCTAGTAGACCTCGCCTGCGGTTTTACTGAGTCTGGACATTGGGCTGGAGTCAGTGTGACTCTGGAGTGTCTCTGTGTAGGTGAAGTGTGTGTGTGTTCCCCGAATGAGTGTAACCTTTCATTTGCCCAAAGTACAGCCCTATGTGTTTGTCCAGTTTAAAATAAAATGGTCCTTCCCTTCTTTGGTGTCGTGACACTACAAGAATTGGGGGAATGACAAGGTATCAGAGTCTTTTTCTCTACACACAACATGTCATTGTTTCATAGAAAATAAGGAAATTCTGAAATAAGCACTTTAAATAAATCAGCATTTGCCCAATATTTAGGGGACATAAAGACTTAGATAAACAGTGGTTTTATTTTGACTGGTTTATATTGGTGCCTTGCACAGTACCGTATGTATAAAATATACTGAAACATGCCTATCATAATAGCAGGAAGACCACAGTGAGCAACATAATAATAAAATAATATGTAGTTTTACTCACCACATGTGGGTTTATATTTCACAGATGCGATAGTGACGTTTTTGTAAATCCCTGTACATGTGTATTCTCTGTAGGGTGTCAAAGTTTCCACAGTTCTATGGTTCTCAGCTGTAAATGCATGAAAATGCAAAAAAAAAAAAGAATTTTTTCATTTGCTTGATTAACTCTTCTATACATTAATTGACATATTTTGCAATACCAATGCAAACTGGACCACATTTGATGACTTACCTTCACAAGTGATTGTCACATATGTTTGATTGCAATTTGAAGGTAAGTTTTTATATGTCCAGTTGGCGTTAAAGCCACCCAGTTGTGGGAGTTTAATAACTGCAATGTTCAGAATTCAGAAGATAATAAAGTCATAATCAAACACATACAAACATTCTGTTACATACAGAATGGATACAGAAAAAATATGAAATGATTCCAGAAAGAGAGGCTGCAGTACAATTACTGTATTGTAAATTGTAGTATTTATACCCTGATTTACTTGTTTGAATGAGAACTATATTTTGCCAGCAGGACTCTCTGTCCTTCAATGTACAATAAAGTGGTGTGATTATCTAACATTATCTTTCTATGGTTTGCCCATATTATAAGAATTAGTGAAACACAGTGAGAATAATGTAAAATAATAATAATAATAACAACAACACTGTAATGTTATATATATTATAGATATATAATGTCAGATATATAGATGTTTGTTGAATCCCTACATAGCAGAGAAGAGCAGAATGAGATGAACTCATACCTGGGGGGATGAACACGATCTTATTTACTTGCTGACATCCCTCTTGGTTTAAAGTGAAGGCTTCATTTTTGCATGTGTGATCTTGACTTAAATCGAAACAGTTTTCTTTAGAGTTTTTCCAGCTGGTTTTAAAACACACTTGTTGAGATGTTGAGCGATTGAGGTGCCATTCTGTAATAAAATCATCTTCTTCTAAAAAGTAATGATGAAAAACAGGCTTTAAAGTCGTCAGAGATTCTAATGAGGGTGTTTGATATTGGCAGATTGGAAGTAGAGTGATTCAGATTTAAACTTGGGATTTAGAACTGGGTTTTAAACATAATTTAAATATCTGGATAAATGTATATTTCTGCTCTTACCTAGTTCTTTTGTTTTAACCGTTGTTTGATTCTGATGGACACAAGTGCCATGGGTGTCTGTACAACGGACACTGATGTTGTACGTGGTGCACTGATTCAGTGGCTTCAGCAAACAGCCATCCATGCCGATGAAATGTTTGGAATGATTCTTGCTTGAGTTGCCGTGAAAGTAGTCCACAGAGCAGTCCACACCAGAGATGTTCACATTGATCTTTATACCGTTGTCAATCGCCTCGGCTATTAGCCGTGTTCCATTTCCTGAAATATACCAGGGTGGCGTTGAAGACCCACTACGACACTGCAGAGAACATTTGAAATGATAAAAAACATGCAACTCACCACAAGTGTGTGCTCCTGGTGGGGAAAGGAGGAAGAGAGAATATGAATTAGGAAGGGCCGCTCAGACATTTAGCAGAATTTACAGAAAAATAAAACACCAAATAATGAAGCGCACAGGGCTGTTTTTATAGTTGGGTCCGGAATTTTAAGGTAATAATTCTGCTGAGACTGCAGGCAGAAGTGATTTAAAGATAAGTGCACATGAGTGAATTAGCATTTATTACGCTTTTTAATAATCACCTTGTGAAATTTCTAAAATGCTTTACTTTATTATATAAAAAAAGATGTGATTTCTGCACTCCTTCTCAGCATATGCAGCACGTATTTATGCAAGAAGTAAACAGAGGATGGACAGAGAAGTGCTTCACCTTATTATCACCTTACGGTCAATGAAGAAATGTGTGATGATTGTGTTTTTGTTTTTTTTTATGAATTATCTGCACTGTGTATGGATTTTAATGTAAGCAACCCACTCACACACTGGAGGAAACTCACAAAGCATTACCGAGCTCTGTTGGGGAAGAACCCATGAGGCACGGGTGCTACAGCTGAGGCAAGTGCTTTGTTACCTGGAGAGGTGGGGGTGATGGAGCTGATGTGTGTGGAGGAATGTATGATAACTGGCCATAACTGTTATGGTGAGAGGTGGTAAGTTCTCCTCGATGTGATGGTCATGATGCAGAATCTACAGGAGGGATGATGCTGGTACCTGGTGTCTTGTCTATTGAAGCGGGGATGAGTGGAGGTGAGGTGGTGTTAGTGGAAGTCGAGATGTCTGACGTTTTAGCTTTGTGAGGGAGAACCAGGTGAAATTACAACAGGTCAGGAAGGTAGAAATAAAATGAATATTTTAGAATGAAAATTAGGAGATTCTGGTCCATTGAGGGCAGCAGCTTCACATCCTCACTAGATGCTAAACCCAAAATGTATTATTGAGCTTTATTGAAATTTTTAGAGTAAAAATTTGTACATTGGACATGTCAAATGTTTATGGTTATGGTTACGTGGAACTCAGACTGGACAAAACCATTTGAAAGACGTTAAGCCAGGAACAGACAAATACGGGAACCTGAGATCCATGTCTGCCTGGGTGCAGACATGCTGCAGGGCGTTTGTTACCTGGAGAGGTGGTGTTGGTGGTGGTGTTGGAGCTGCTGTGCGTGGAAGATTGAATGGTGGTGTTTGTAGAAGCTGAAAAGTGCATGAAAGAAAGGCAGCTCAGGGACGTGGAAAAGTTTAACATGTTCTTTTTCCAGTTTGAACTAACGGCCTCCTTAGATTAAAAAATGTTCTTCAATTTGATAGCAAAAGGATCACTGACTTTACTTTATGGCTTTAGATAGAAACATACTTAATGATGTGTAGACCACTTTAATCACGTCAGAAAACATGTATTCTTTTTGAATAACAGCAAATATCTTGTTAGTCATGGATGGTTTACACCACACTGGCCAGAACTGTGTTAATCTGGGACAAAGTGGTTATGGTGAGAGGTGGTAAGTTACTGGGCTCCTGTTCAGTAACAAGAACTGACTGAGTTTTCAGTTCTCCTCGATGTGACGGTCATGATGCAGAATCTACAGGAGGGATGAAGCTGGTACCTGGTGTCTTGTATGTTGAAGCGGTGATGAGTGGAGGTGAGGTGGTGTTAGTGGAAGTTGGGGGGACTGAAGTTTTAGCTGTGTGGGGCAGAACCAGGTGAAAGTACAACAGTTCAGTAAAGTAAAGCCATAGAATTGAAACCAGACTGGATAGAGTAGAAAACAGGAGGGTTTGGTACATTGAGAGCTGAGACAAGCTTCAGATAAAATGTGATCTTTTAAAAATAATTTGGTCTAGAACTGTAAAAAATGTGTTATCATACCATTTGTTATGTGTTATCATTTGTTATGAGGTCACGGTGCCCAGCCCCACCAGGGCACACTAGTTTGCTGTTTGTATTGTCCCAGTGCCCTTTATTGTTTCTTAGGTTTCATTCCCCAATCTAGAACGGACGTAATGTGTGCCATGTACCAGTGTTGTGTTGTGTGTTTCCAGCCACTGAGAGCCATGTTTTCATTCATAAAAAAATTTCAGTCTCACAATGTTGAGGGCATTTGCCTCCCCCAATTCCAGGTGTGGCATGACAGAACACAAGACACTGCAGGTGTAGAAGGCGACGACCAGGGGATGAGGGCGTCCCTCACGTCTCAGCATAGGCATCAGTGGGCAAGGGTCGAGCAATGGTGCGGTGAGCACAACATCTGACCACCATGAGCCTCCACCCTTACCGGCTGCCACCTGTCCTGGCGACCCCGACGCCAGCGTTTGTTGGCATTCTGGTTTCATTGGGGCTGACTGTGCCACCACTGATGGTCACACTCCCCATGCTCCCCAGAGGGTCAGCAGTGAGAAGTCAGCCCCGCCCACGTGTCACAGCTTTTACGTGCATATTTGTGCTAGAAATAAATCGCTCACACCCCCATTCCCCCCGGCTACCCCTTATCTACTCTGTGCCCCTGCCTGGTCCCCCCCAGCAAAAAACATTCCTGCCCACCGTGAGGTGTAGCTGCCTGAGTGCCCGGGCCCATGCTGGAGTGGAAGGAGGAGAAAAACCCAAAGATGCAAAGGCTGGAATAACAGGGATTCACACTAGTCTGTAGCATGTCTGGAGCATGTCTGGAGCATGACTGGAACTAGTCTGGAACATGTCTGGAACATGTCTGGAACTAGTCTGGAACATGTCTGGAACATGACTGGAACATGACTGGAACTAGTCTGTAACATGTCTGGAACATGTCTGGAGCATGTCTGTAACATGCCTGTAACATGTCTGGAACATGTCTGGAACTAGTCTGGAACATGTCTGGAACATGTCTGTAACATGTCTGTAACATGTCTGGAGCATGCCTGGAACTAGTCTAGAACATGTCTGGAACTAGTCTGGAACATGTCTGGAACTAGTCTGGAACATGTCTGGAACATGTCTGGAGCATGCCTGAAACATGTCTGAAACATGTCTGGAGCATGCCTGGAACATGTCTGGAACATGTCTGGAGCATGCCTGGAACATGTCTGGAACATGTCTGGAGCATGACTGGAACATGTCTGGAGCATGTCTGGAGCATGAATGGAACATGTCTGGAACATGTCTGGAGCATGCCTGGAACTAGTCTAGAACATGTCTGGAGCATGACTGGAACTAGTCTGGAACATGTCTGGAGCATGCCTGGAACATGTCTGGAACATGTCAGGAACATGTCTGGAGCTTGACTGGAACTAGTCTGGAACATGTCTGTAACATGCCTGGAACATGTCTGTAACATGCCTGGAACATGCCTGGAACATGCCTGGAACATGTCAGGAACATGTCTGTAACATGCCTGGAACATGTCTGGAGCATGACTGGAACTAGTCTGGAACATGTCTGTAACATGCCTGGAACATGTCAGGAACATGTCTGTAACATGCCTGGAACATGTCTGGAGCATGTCTGGAACATGTCTGTAACATGTCTGGAGCATGACTGGAACTAGTCTGGAACATGTCTGGAGCATGCCTGGAACATGTCTGGAACATGTCTGGAGCATGACTGGAACATGTCTGGAGCATGTCTGGAGCATGAATGGAACATGTCTGGAACATGTCTGGAGCATGCCTGGAACTAGTCTAGAACATGTCTGGAGCATGACTGGAACTAGTCTGGAACATGTCTGGAACATGTCTGGAACTAGTCTGGAACATGTCTGGAACATGACTGGAACATGACTGGAACTAGTCTGTAACATGTCTGGAACATGTCTGGAGCATGACTGGAACAGGTCTGGAACATGTCTGGAACATGTCTGGAGCATGTCTGGAACATGACTGGAACTTGTCTGGAACATGTCTGGAACATGTCTGTAACATGCCTGGAGCATGTCTGTAACATGCCTGTAACATGTCTGGAACATGTCTGGAACTAGTCTGGAACATGTCTGGAACATGTCTGTAACATGTCTGGAGCATGCCTGGAACTAGTCTAGAACATGTCTGGAACTAGTCTGGAACATGTCTGGAACTAGTCTGGAACATGTCTGGAACTAGTCTGGAACATGTCTGGAACATGTCTGGAGCATGCCTGAAACATGTCTGAAACATGTCTGGAGCATGCCTGGAACATGTCTGGAACATGTCTGGAGCATGCCTGGAACATGTCTGGAGCATGACTGGAACATGTCTGGAGCATGTCTGGAGCATGAATGGAACATGTCTGGAACATGTCTGGAGCATGCCTGGAACTAGTCTAGAACATGTCTGGAGCATGACTGGAACTAGTCTGGAACATGTCTGGAGCATGCCTGGAACATGTCTGGAACATGTCAGGAACATGTCTGGAGCTTGACTGGAACTAGTCTGGAACATGTCTGTAACATGCCTGGAACATGTCTGTAACATGCCTGGAACATGCCTGGAACATGTCAGGAACATGTCTGTAACATGCCTGGAACATGTCTGGAGCATGACTGGAACTAGTCTGGAACATGTCTGTAACATGCCTGGAACATGTCAGGAACATGTCTGTAACATGCCTGGAACATGTCTGGAGCATGTCTGTAACATGTCTGGAGCATGACTGGAACTAGTCTGGAACATGTCTGGAGCATGCCTGGAACATGTCTGGAACATGTCTGGAGCATGACTGGAACATGTCTGGAGCATGTCTGGAGCATGAATGGAACATGTCTGGAACATGTCTGGAGCATGCCTGGAACTAGTCTAGAACATGTCTGGAGCATGACTGGAACTAGTCTGGAACATGTCTGGAGCATGCCTGGAACATGTCTGGAACATGTCTGGAGCTTGACTGGAACTAGTCTGGAACATGTCTGTAACATGCCTGGAACATGCCTGGAACATGTCAGGAACATGTCTGTAACATGCCTGGAACATGTCAGGAACATGTCTGTAACATGCCTGGAACATGTCTGGAACATGTCTGTAACATGTCTGGAGCATGACTGGAACTAGTCTGGAACATGTTTAATAGCAGAAATGTGAACATTTGAACATTTTTGTTAGTGTTGTGTGAATGTGAGGAGGTGTGAACTGATGTTAGATACTTGAGGAGTGGTCTTAAAGTAGAGATGAAGGTGTTACCTGGACCCTCATCTATGGAGGTGTTGGTGGAGCGGCCAGGTTGGTCTGTGTGGAAGAACCAGGTTAATTTAAAACGTTATTAAAACTTTTATCTAATCTATAATCCACATTTTACAAAAGGAACCACACTAACATGAGCCAGGATTACAGTCATAATCTAGTCTAGAAGTGTTGACTGGCTTTAGGTCCTGGGTGGAAATGTAAAGATCAGATAGCATGATATTTACCTTGGTCACCTTTCTTGGGTTTATTGTCTGTTTTTGAGAACAGAACAAAGACCACAAATCAAGAAGGAAACTTTATACTATTATAGTGTTCGGTGTACAGAGACGTGTACTCATATTCATAATTGTTCTATACATCAAAAATATGAGCATTGAATCAGATATTCTGGTTTATTTTAATGCTCTTTTCCCAAATTAAGGGGACATTCTGTGTTTAATAGCAGGCATGTGAACATTTGAACATTTTTGTTGGTGTGTTGTGTGAACGTGAGGAGGTGTGAACTGATGTTAGATGCTTGGTGTCCAGGTGAAGATGAGGAGTGGTCTAAAGCAGTGATGAAGCTGTTACCTGGACCCTCATCATTGGAGGGGTTGGTGCGTGTGGGTGAGCTGGTGCGTGTGGGTGAGGGGGCAGGAGTTTTGTCTGTGTGGTAGAACCAGGTTTGTTTTAGACTTAAATTTGGTCCATTTAGACACCAAACACAATGATAAGAAAATACAAACCAGATTATCTCACAGAAATCCCCCAGCAGGATTCACACTGGGACAGACTCAGTTTATATATTTGATCAACTTTTATCTAATCTATAATCCATATTCTACAGAAGGAACAGCGCTCACATGAGCCAGGATTACAGCCATAATCTAGTCTAGAAGTGGTGACTGGCTTTAGGTCCTGGGTGGAAATGTAAAGATCAGACAGCATGATATTTACCTTGGTCACCTTTCTTGGGTTTATTGTCTGTTTTTGAGAACAGAACAAAGACAACAAATCAAGAAGGAAACTTACAGAAATGCAGTGGAACCATTACAAAACGTTCATAAATAAACTATTATAGTGTTCGGTGTACAGAGACGTGTACTCGGTATCATAATTGTTCTATACATCAAAAATATGAGCTTTGAATCAGATATTCTGGTTCATTTTAATGCTCTTTTCCCAAATGAAGGGGACATTCTGTGTTTAATAGCAGGCATGTGAACATTTGAACATTTTTGTTGGTGTGTTGTGTGAACGTGAGGAGGTGTGAACTGATGTTAGATGCTTGGTGTCCAGGTGAAGATGAGGAGTGGTCTAAAGCAGTGATGAAGCTGTTACCTGGACCCTCATCATTGGAGGGGTTGGTGCGTGTGGGTGAGCTGGTGCGTGTGGGTGAGGGGGCAGGAGTTTTGTCTGTGTGGTAGAACCAGGTTTGTTTTAGACTTAAATTTGGTCCATTTAGACACCAAACACAATGATAAGAAAATACAAACCAGATTATCTCACAGAAATCCCCCAGCAGGATTCAAACTGGGACAGACACAGTTTATATATATTTTTAGATATACTTTTATCTAATCTATAATCCATATTTTACAGAAGGAACAGCGCTCACATGAGCCAGGATTACAATCATAATCTAGTCTAGAAGTGGTGACTGGTTTTAGGTCCTGGGTGGAAATGTAATGATCAGATAGCAAGATATTTACCTTGGTCACCATTGGTGGAGTCAATGCCTGTGTTTGAGAAAAAAAATAAATAAATTAATGAAATGCAGTGTAACCATTACAAGGACTTCATAAATAAAGTGTGTAAGTGTTCAGCATACAGACACAAGTACTCAGGGTAGAATAAAAAGTCACAATGAAGGTGAGCTTTGGATCTGTACACCATTGAAATATTCCATATATTGCAGTCCAATGTCCATTCGTTCTGTACCCTATTTATTTCAGGCAGTAATGCACCTCCTAAAATCTCCAGAAACAGTTAATGTTACTGTTGTATCTAGAAAAGTTCCCAATTCACTTTGGTCTTATACACAAATGATTTTTTTTTGCACAGCAAAGATTTTCTGTTTCAGATCGAATAAAAAAAAAATCGTTTTGTCCTGGAAAACAAAGCCAAGTCCATATTGAGTAGCTTTTTAGTGACAATAGTGACAGTCACAATAACCCCGCAGTTTCACCCCATATCCCATGAACCCCCCCAAACAATTCTGGCAGTAAATTACCATCAAAAGTCACATAATTAGTGAAATGATGTCCACATGTGTGCAATCTATGTGTCACATGATATGTCGGTATAAAAGCCACCAAGCAAGAGGCAGCACACCGTGAAGACCAAGAACCTCTCCAAACGAGGCAGGGACCACGTTGTAGGTTATAATAAAAGATTAAAATCCTCGATGATCCCCTGTGTCAGGCTGTCTGTGATTTGGGACTGAGGCGGAGGTTCACCTTCCAGCAGGACAATGAACCAAAGCACACGCTCAAGTGGTTTAAGGGGAAACATGTAGATGCAGCCAAAAAGTCCAGTGCCTAAATCCAAATGGGAATCTGTGGTTAGGCCTGAAAGTTCCTCTTTACAAGCTGTGGCACATAGGTAATGAAATTATGATATTTCCGCAGCAGTAATGCATGAACACGTGCCCGTTTTCTCGCGTGCAGCGCATTGTTGAAGCCGGGGTTGCTTTGTGTTTTAAGATTTTTTTTCCAACTTGTCAAAGCTGGAGTGCAGTGCTCGGTGCATGCAAGCCTAGCAGGGCACAGTGTAGAGGAAAGAGGCGTAGTTACTGGCGGTTTCGAAGCCAGCGGCTTAGCCTGGTTAACACGGCAACGTGTCATGTACAAGATCGGCTCTATTTCAGCGCTTAAACCACAACTTCCTGCAAAGAGTGTGTTTCTGTCTCTTTCTCTTTCTCTAAAAGCCTTTCTCTCTCTTCTGTCCCTAATTTCAAGATTAAAAAGTAAATAAATTTAGTTTCACATCAAACCTATGTATGCGTTCATATAAATAACCGTTTATATAAGCCTGGCCTACTTTATTCTGCATGACACTGCAATTTATGATCATTTTCTCAACTTGTGTTTTCTCATCTGTCTGAAGTGAGACCTTTCGCACTCACAGGAAGTGTGTGGGGTCTGA
This sequence comes from Denticeps clupeoides, assembly GCF_900700375.1. Classification (NCBI taxonomy): domain Eukaryota; kingdom Metazoa; phylum Chordata; class Actinopteri; order Clupeiformes; family Denticipitidae; genus Denticeps; species Denticeps clupeoides. Next base: position 15,722,077 of record NC_041725.1, read on the forward strand.
CCTTCCTATAAGGATACAAGCAACCAGCTTCATGGTTAGTAAGTAGATGTTTGGTTCAATAGTCATTCAAAATGAAGAGAACAGTTTTTTCTCTTTGTTGTAGCTGTATTGAGATGTCTCTCTCTCTTTATTGTAATAAATAAAACTTAAATTTGTACTGTGCCTTTCAAGGAAACCAACGCCACTTTACAAAATGAACCAAAGGACATTTAATAATGAAGTAAAATGTGGAGACAACTATAGCACGATGGAACTGGGGCAGTGGTGGCCTAGCGGTTAAGGAAGCGGCCCCGTAATCAGAAGGTTGCCGGTTCGAATCCCGATCCACAAAGGTGCCACTGAGGTGCCACTGAGCAAAAGCACCGTCCCCACACACTGCTCCCCGGGCGCCGGTCATGGCTGCCCACTGCTCACCAAGGGTGATGGGATAAATGCAGAGGACAAATTTCACTGTGTGCACCGTGTGCTGTGCTGCTGTGTATCACATGTGACAATCACTTCACTTTACTTACTTTACTTAACTATCAACGATTTCTAAAGGCCTGTTACCGTTCAAGTCTGTTCTCCAAAACACCACTGAATAATGCAAACTACAGTAAAAAGCTACATCTGAATGGACCGCACCAAGAATTCCTTTATACTGGGGGATATATCGAGATTAGCATTGGATGATTCCAGAATTAAAATTCAGCCAAAAATACATCGCAAATATAACTAAATCACAAAAAAATTACCTAATTTCACAATGCTTAATTAGAAATTAAATGGAGATACTGTGCAGCTGTATACTGCCTGAGGCCTGTAGGTTTTAATGTAAAGAAAACGGAATAAGTAACCCAAGTATTTTTAACTTAAATAAAATAATATGAACAAGTCATTAGCGATAGGTAAGTAATACATAAGATTTAAGAAATGTGAAATTCATTAAAGTGAGTATAGGCACATGGTCTTTGAGGATAAAAAATAAGCAAACTATGTAAATCATTAGCTATTCAATTATTTATGATGTCGAGAAATGCTAAGAGAGGCTTAAACTGGCCATTCAGATTTGCATCAGATTCAATAATAAGCGATCATCAACGCTGTAATCAAGCGGCTCCTCTTTACCCAGCCAAGCCAATGCCAGAGTTTCATGTACAGTAAGAGAACCATACCATACATCCTTTAACTGATTTCCTTAAACTCCATTTTACAGACAGACCTGCCAGGAAGAGAGAACATCTCAAAATGGTACAAGGAAGTGGTAAGGCCTAAGCCTGTGATGCATCAAAAAAAGAGAAGAAGAAGAAGAAGCAGAAGACACAGACAAATGAATGCAAGCCAGTACAGTGAGGTGCTGAGCCCACGAGTGAACACCAACGTGAGGCAGAAGTGGACTGGCGGCCAACAGAACAGGAATGGTCGGGAAAGAAAGTGAGATGATGATGAATGGACGAGGGCGGCAGAGATAAAGAGAGACAAAAAAAAAAGAAAGAAAAAAAAAAAACAATCTGTCCCTTCCAGCGCTTATAGTTTTGTTTGAGGTGACACATCCTGTCACCTCTCTTATGGGTGCTAGTAGCCTAGGGAGTAACACACTTGCCTATGAACCAGAAGACCCAGGTTCAAATCCCACTTACTACCATTGTGTCCCTGAGCAAGACACCTGAGTGTCTCCAGGGGGGGACTGTCCCTTTAACTACTGATTTTAAGTCACTCTGGATAAGGGCGTCTGGTAAATGCTGTAAATGTAAATGTAAGCATCTTATCCTTCACAGCCTGACCTCCAGGTAGCACCAGCAAGGGCAGCGTATAAAACCAAAAATTGAAAATCATGTCTGGATCCCCTGATTATGAGAATCCATTTAGCAAAGTATTAGATGTATTAGAAATAAGACTCAGAACAGTGCAGATAAAGGGCAAGAAGTGCACTTAATTCAAATTATTTATCCACTTTAAAGTATAGATGCTGGTGGAATCATTGATTTCTCTCCTTTTACTTCTCATTTCTCACTGGCAAAGTGAAACCCAGTTCTGCTTCACTATTTAATACATTTGAACAATCAACGTCTAAAGATTCAAATCTTTTTTTTTTTTCTGTTTTCTGATGCCTCGCGTAAGAAAAAGGGACAAGCATCAGATGTTCGGCAGCAGACATCATGACGCACAGCCCGATCTGCCGTTCTTGAAAAAGCAAGAACCGTGTACTTACGCAGGGCCAGGCCCATCAAGGCGACCAGCAGCAGAACCTTTAATCCAGAACGTCGATCCATGTCCAGGCGTTAAAGCCGCCCATACGACACCATACGTTCCGCCTTGGACCAGCTCAGGGGCCGCGCTGTTGTTCCTGCCGTCAGAAGAAGCCGGTAAGGATCTCTGTTCGTACAGCTCGCCTTATCTGTCCGAGCCAATTTCCTCTTAATGGCTCTTGTGGCGGAGGAGCGCACAAGACGAAAAGTTATGTCAGTCCGACACTTACCTTCACAACTCAGCCAAGGCCCTTTCTTAACAGGAAGTTACATTTTCGAGCTACGCCACAAACTCTTGCCCCGCTGCTCGCCTTTTTTTTCCCTCACAAGTCTTGTTTTTGGTCTCCTGTTTAGTTTAAAGTTTATTCATTTATTCAAAGACATAAAATACATAAAAAATATACATATAAAATACAAATCTTATGTCTGTCTGAATTCTATTTAGTTCATGCAGCCTCATTTTGAAAAAGGCACAGAACTAAATAAAGAAATTTCATCATTTCAAAAGATCTTTTATTATCTCCTTTGGCCAAGAACATCAGAGGAATCACCAGATTGAGAAGATGAAGCTCTGCTCAGATCTCAGATCAGTTCGGGGGCATCGGAACATTTCTGAAACAGAGTGGTCACAGCATGGGTAACGTGTAGCTGCCCTGACCCCCAACCCGGGACCTGAGGTGCTTCCATGCTCCTTCACAGACACACAAAGTAAAGAATCATATCACTGCAGGATGAAATATTATAACGGCAGAAGCTAAGTCTGTAATAGTCCACAAAGTCATCTTTTTATTTTTAACAAAAGTTATTTTTCCTACTTTTCACATCTTATTGATTTTTTACAATTATATTCGTTTGTAAAAAAAAAAAAAAAAAGGAGTCATATTTGCACACTTAGCTTCATTTTTTCACTTTTTAAGCATCATTTATTACTATGGATATGAATATGGAGCTGAATCTGTTAGTGAGTATGTCTGGGTGTCTGCTGTAAGAGAAGAAGTGATCTGATAACAAGAGGAGTGGGTGTCTTGCAAAGATCACTGCGAGTGTGAAAGCATTGTAGGCTCATGTGATCGAGCTCAACCTCTTTTTTTTGTGTTCATCGTTCGATGACACGTCGGATGGGTGAAAGGTGGGTGCTGACGGGATCGCTCATTAACTCCACCAAGCCCTTCGCATGCAAGTTCTGACGGAACTACTTCCTTGAAAATGTTGGTTGGTTTCACAGCAGTTTGAGGAAGTGAAGAGTGTCTCATTCTAACACGTCCGGCGGAGATGCTGCCCACGCCCACTGACATTTAGAAATAGATTTGCTTTCCTTTTTCTGTAACTTGTAGTGTGGGGACATTTTGCTTGTCTATTGTTCTGAAAGTCACCATGTTGTTTCTGGCAGATCAGGTCTTTGTGTGGAGCTGCAATGGCTCACCAGACACCACGTGACTCTTCAGAGGTGACAGAGGAGCCATATATATAGACGGAAGAAGGCTATAAATGTAAATATATTCTCCTGAGAGAAGAGATCATAAGGAGAGTACACCCCCTCACCACAGCAGTGTGACCCCTAGTGAACAGACACGGTTTTTCACTGACCTTCTCAGCCTTTTCTGGTGCCAGTTTGCCATCCCCAGCTGTTTCAAGAGGACAAACATCATTCCCAGAGAAAACAAGATGAAGTGGTCGTAAAGTCACCTATTCACCTATTGTCATGATGGCTGGACATGTTGAGGAAGGAGGACACCATTTTTTTTAGGGGTGGTAGTAGCCACACTCGCCTATGAACCAGAAGACCCAGGTTCAAATCCCACTTACTACCATCGTGTCCCTGAGCAAGACACTTAACCCTGAGTGTCTCCAGGGGGGACTGTCCCTGTAACTACTGATTGTAAGTCTCTCTGGATAAGGGCGTCTGATAAATGCTGTAAATGTAAATGTAAATGTAAGGACGCACACACACGACGTCACGAGAGACGGGATTTATTACACGGATCACACGACAGGGGAAACATCACCAAACAACGTCCCAAACAGGGCACTTTTACACAGGCAGGCACGGGTGAAAAAAATCAGGACTCATAATAACACAGGACCAACACGAAACTCCGGAGTAGCCCCTTCCCGACCTTCCCCGCTTCACTCGTGTCCCCTCAGCGCCCTGGCCGATTCAGTTGAGCCAGAAGCTTGAATCGGCGCGGAGAGGGAAGCAGTGAATCCGCCAGCCTCGCTGGCAGCCGTCTGCTGCTCTATTTTTAACGCCCCGTCGTTTTAAATACGATGGCCATCCCACCGATGTTGCCAGGAGCTGCAGCAGCGGGACTGGTGACCTCATAGAACTCTCTGGCAACAGCGCACGCCGCCTTCCTCTTTTTATGGAGCGTGATGGGCGAGTGCTGCACGCTTGCTTCATTTTTGAGCAACGCCGCTCTGCCGTCGCAGCGGGGGGGGGGGGGGGGTTCCCCGAAGGAACTGTAACATGAAAATGAAATATGGGCCGACTGCTGACATGTTCCTCTTCGATCACACATCTGTTACCACAGTGGGGTCGGAGTTGATACAGAAATATAAGGATGCTGGCAGAGCACTCGCATACTCACACGCACAGACACACACACGAACAGTGGGCTTTGATGTTTCTGATGCGCCATTCATGAACAATCTATGTCTGGGGGGCGGTGGTGGCCTAGCGGTTAAGGAAGCGGCCCCGTAATCAGAAGGTTGCCGGTTCGAATCCCGATCCGCCAAGGTGCCACTGAGCAAAACACACTGCTCCCCGGGTGCCTTTCATGGCTGCCCACTGCTCACCAAGGGTGATTGTTAAATGCAGAGGACAATCACCTCACTTTATTATATTTATAATAACAAAATTACAGTAAGTATTGCAATTAAATTAGACATTTGGGGAACTGGTGGAATTTTTCTTTCCTTCTATTAAAAGAAAATGTTATAAATGCTGGACTTTTGATGATGGTTATTATGTGTAAGCAAGAGCGACTGAGTGATGAAGGTAGGCTTGTTGAGAGGCCAGAAGGTCTGAGATACAAGAAGCTGTGGCTCACTGGTTAAAACAATTGATTGATGTCAAAAGTTCAAGCACTACTGAAACTTGGCCATCGACTCGACCATACATATACAGAGCACAGTACGTTTGGGGGGAGGAGACAGGTCAGGAAGATAGGGTAAACCAGAGCAGGATACACATTAGGATAGAGGAGGGGGATAAGAATAAATAAATACAAAAACAGATTGTTCTCCAATGGAGAGTACATTGTGGGAACAATTTATAAAAAAAAAAAAAAAACCCACACCTCAACAGCATAAGCACATAGACTGTACACAACATATAAAGTAAAAGACAATTGCCACAGGGGAGGGGGAAAAAGGGCGGTGGATGAAATCCCACGTAAACGAGCATCAGTCCTGGTGCTGCTGCCAAAACGGCGTGCACACAGACCCACCAGTTCACGCCGGAGGGGTAACTGACCACATCCCTCCTGTTACGAGCCGGTCTAGGGGCTCCGGCCCATAACAAAACGTAACCTACTAAGACGAAACGGAGAATTTTAACAAGTATTTTATTGACAACTAAATATATAAAACAAAGAAGAAATACATACGAAACGAATTACAACGAATAACGACAAACACCGAAGCAGGCCGACACAACAAGTTGCGTCGCCTCCTAGGGGAAGCGCAGGGGAAAACAGAAGTGATGTCAAAGGGAAATGGTAGGGAGGCGGGCGGGGTGGATGGCACGGCAAGCGCCGCCCCGAAAAAGGAGACTGAGACTCCTTTTATTCTGTCCCACAGCAGGAACAGGTGGGCTGAATTTGGTAAATCACCAGGCACCTGCAAACAACACAAAACACAGAACAGAAACACACCCCAAAATACCAGGACGTAAGACCCCCCACCACTAAAAATAAATAAATAAATAAATAAATAAATAAAAATCAACATTTACTGATGATCAAAAAACATTTATTGGTAGGAGCGTGACTAGGCATCCACCAAAGCGTTATCAGAGCCCCTTTTGTACCTGATCTCCAGATTAAACCCTTGTAAATATTATGGGCACTGCTAATCCATGATCAGCAAGATAGGCCACCTCAGCTGCCATCGCAGCCCTCTTTGTGGGATTGAGGCGGTATGCATGCTGCTTTATGGGAGCATGGTCACCCACGTCAATGTCATGCCACAGGACATTACAACAAGATGGCACATCTGAAAACAAAGAAGGAAAGAGGCCTATTACATTTTTAATCTCACAAGCATGCTGATCAGAGAGATGTGACAGAAACGAGTCCAGATCAGACATGATTTCAGAATTCTGGAGACGGGCACAAGTCACAGGAACGTCTCGCAGAGTAAGGCCTTCCTCCTCAGGACTGTAGCAGGGAATCACCGCAGTGGATATGGCTGCGACTGGAACGGCTCCAGCAGCTACTTTCTCCACATCCCTGGTAACATAAGACTTGAGCATATTAATGTGACACACTCTAGTTTTACGCCGTCTATCAGGCGTACGAATGACATAATCTGTTTCACTCAGTTTAGACACAACTTCATAAGGGCCAGAAAACCTTGCCTGTAAAGCAGATCCTACAACAGGCAAGAGCACAAGCACTTTTTCGCCAGGCTGGAACTCCCGACTCACAGCCTTACGGTCATAACGCCCCTTCATTTTAACTGAGATTTTGATAAAGCTTCGCGTGCACACTCACATGCTCGATGCAAACGCTCACGAAATGAACTCACCTCAGATACACGCGCAGAAATCACAGGCGGAGGGTCGAACGAGTATCAGATAACCCAACTTCATCTTGATACCTACGAGCTTGAGCTCGAGTAATGACACACGCAGGGTAGACTGAAGCCAGACTTGAGTCCACATCCATAACCAACATCGGTACGTCTACGACCTCCGGAACTGGAGGGACTTTTCCTGCAGCGACATCATTTCCCAAAAGAAAGGAAACCCCTTTCACTGGAAGCCGAGAACAAACCGCAATCCTAAAAACACCCGAGACCAATTCACTTTTTAAGTGCCGAGTGTGCAATGGGACTCTAGTGAAGCCCATTTCAATTCCCTGCACCAGCACGTCGGAATCACAACAACTCTCCGTAGAGAATGGGAGAACCGAATCTAAAACGAACAATCGTGCAAGCACCAGTATCATGCAGAATTTTAATAGTAACGTTATCTTCCACACGACCAGTAAGAGACACCGTTCCATTTAAAATAAATGACTCATAGCCAGGATCAATCGTTAATGTTCTCTGAAGTGAACGTGTGCACCAGCCCAACTGTCTTTGGGAGTGATTTGGACGATGCTAGATTCTTTTTCTGCAACCGAGGACAGGCAGCAATTAAATGACCCGGCTCATGACAATAAAAACACCCACGAGGGTCTTTGGGGGGTGAAGATTTTCTGAAATTCCTCCAGCTCTGTTTCGGGCTGGAAGGTGGCGAACGAATGCAGCGTGAGGGAGACGAAGAGAACGGGACGAACACACTTTTATGTGTCAGAGCATACTGATCAGCACAAACAGCAGCTTGAGCCAAAGTGGTAACCTGTCAATCATGCAGATAGGTAGCGACAGCATCAGGAACACAGTTTTTAAACTCCTCCAACAGTATTAACTCTCTCAACTGTTCGCGGGATGTAACGTGCTCTGATGTGCACCAGCGGTCGAACAGGTTCTCCTTCTCACGTGCAAATTCAACATATGTAATTCGGTCAGTTTTACTCAGTCGACGGAATTTTTGTCTGTATGCTTCAGGTACCAGTTCATATGGAGTTTAAAAATCGCAGTTTTAACAGTACTGTAGTCTGAACTCTGCTCAACTGTGAGGGCAGAGTAAACTTCCTGAGCTTTACCAGACAACACACACTGTAATAAAAGACTCCAGACAGCAGTTGGCCATTTTAATGTGATGGCAACTCTCTCAAAATGACTAAAATACTTTTCGACCTCCCGTTCGTTGAACGGAGGGACGAGACGAATATTACGGGACACATCAAACCCATAATCACCTGGATCAGAAGAAGTCTGGTCCACAGGAGGGACGTGAGGAGGAGACACAGAGCCAGGAGGTAACAGCGACACGGGAGGAGCAGAGGCCACCGCCGGAACTGCGGCGTCTTTACTAGTGGACAATTCTAATTTCTTTAAAGCAAAGTCCCGCTCTTCCCTTTCGCGCTGACTTTCAAATTCCCGGTTCCGCTCTCTCTCGCGTTCCTCTCACTCTAGTCGTTTTACTTCTAATTCGATCTCCATTTTAGGAATCTGCAACTCTTTCTCGATTTTCCTTCTCCCGCATCTGTAATTCCATTTCAGAGACGCTACTGGCTGCAGGTTGCGGGGACGCTGGACCCTCGGTCCGCGCCACAAGTACGTTAGTGCCCAATTAAGCCCGTTCTACAGCTTTAAAAAGAGATTCCTTCAGCTTTTTAATCTTCGTTTGTTAATTCAAGAGACGCGAGAGACACAAACGGAACGATATGCAGCAAAAACATATAAGACTGCGAACGGACCGAAACGTGCACTTTCTCCACAAATCCCGGACGAAGCCACCAATTTTGTTACGAGCCGGTCTAGGGGCTCTGGCCCATAACAAAAGTTCACAAAACGTAACCTACTAAGACGAAACTGAGAATTTTAACAAGTATTTTATTAACAACTAAATATATAAACAAAGAAGAAATACATACGAAACGAATTACAACGAATAACGGCAAACAAAACAGAGAAAAACAAACAAACACCGAAGCAGGCCGACACAACAAGTTGCGTCGCCTCCTAGGGGAAGTGCAGGGGAAAACGGAAGTGATGTCAAAGGGCAAAAGACTGAGGCTCCTTTTATTCTGTCCCACAGCAGGTACAGGTGGCCTGAATTTGGTAATCACCAGGCATCCTGCAAAAACTCCCAAAGTACCAGGACGTAACACCTCCTCATCTTATAGTGTGACTTTCCCTTTACATTTACAGCATTTATCAGACGCCCTTATCCAGGGTGACAGAAGTTACAGGGACAGTCCCCCTGGAGCAACTTAGGGTTAAGTTGACACAATGGTACTAAGTGGGATTTTAACCTGGGTCTTCTGGCTCATAGGCGAGTGTGTTACCCACTAGGCTACTACCATCCTTCCCTTCTGATAGACGTATTTTCAGAGCAAAATCCACAATCAGCATTGTGGATGACCAGGTCCACCTCTGCGTGGAAGGTTATCACTGCGAAGAAAAAGGCCTTCACAGTTGCTGTGTGTTTAAAATGTGGTGTAGTTATTATTCTTTATATTATCAGCACAGTACTGTTAAAACCCTTTGAAAATGCACTCACTGTAATATAATCTGTAAGGCAAGAGTTTTTATAATGATGGAACATTGTGAAAAGTCCAAATCATGGCCCAGCACCACCAAGCCATGTGTTGACATCCACACAATGAAGATCTTGCTGCTTTTAACACTGACAACAATAATTATAATAATAATAATAATGCACAGAAAACACCGTAAAAAGCCCAAACTTGAGACTGCTGGATGACTGCTTGAAGTATTTTAGCAACGTCTTAATTCACCACCGGAAGAACGTGAGACCATGCATGCTGTGCATGTCAGAGAGAGGAACTCAGCATCTGCGGTCGAGTTAGGCGAACACAGGTCAACGCTGGCTTCTGCCGCCTCAAAATGCCGCCAAAGCGTCCATTTTGTGACGTCGACAGCCACGCGGCAGAGTGAAAGTCCCTGGATCTTGGTCTGTCCCCCTCCCCACACAGACAGTCAAATTCATGCCTCTTCTTACCAGAATAAGTACTATTAAAGACACAAAAGATATCGGCAGGGCAGATCGGCCGCGGTTTCACTTCCTCACACAGTCTTCCGGCTGCCGTGAGCTACTGTAACACATCCTGTGCGCTTCACGGGTTTTTAATGAAACGTGTAGTTTGCGTTGGAAATCAAAGCTGTGATTGCGCTAAACTGAGAGCTTCAAGCTTCTAACTTTGAACAGGAGCCAAGTTCGAAGTTATAGGCAGCTTCAGAAGTGTATTAACTTTAATGGAGGTTATTGTTATTAATATTTTACCAGTCAGAATAAAATGTTGTCCTTTCATGTATGCGTCATAATTTATAGATTTTTAACATACACTCAATTCCATGCTATTTTATGTGTTCAATGTAAAAAAAAAATCCCAGTCTCAGATTCAGCCACTTGAGGGCCGCATAAAAGAAAATTCCCAAAACCCCTACTCAAAATCCTAAAGCTATAAAATTAACAAGTACTTCAAATCAAACATTAGGCACAGTTTAACAACCAGGAATCACCCACAAAAGGCAGGAGGAGTGAAGGAGCCTTGAAGGAGCCTGCAGGAGCTTTAGGAGAATCCTGCTTAGACAATTCACCATGCTTATAAACTGTGACCTCCAGGCTGGGCGGAATCGACCCTGGGAAGAAGGAAGTGACAGACTACCTTCCCACACTATTTCCAGAACTGTCATAAATGACGTCACCGTACGTACCAAATTAACTGTCTGAAGAACTAGCTCATCTTGTGACAGTGAAAGTGAACTGAAAGTGATTAGTTGTCACATTGTGACACAGCACAACACCCAGTGCACACGGTGAAATGTGTCCTCTGCTTTTAACCATCACCCTTGGTGAGCAGTGGGCAGCCATGACAGGCGGCCAGGGAGCAGTGTGTGGAACCTCAGTGGCACCTTGGCGGACCAGGATTCGAACCGGCAACCTTCTGATTACGGGTCCGCTTCATTACCCACCTTTTCAGCTCCCGGTGAAATTCTCACCAGAACCTGCCTGCATTGTCCCGCCTGCAACTCTACAAATGTGTTTCCCATGTGCAGACAGAAGCCGCCGCCCACAGCTCATCGTTTCCCGTGTGATTTGTCTGTTTCCAGTCGGTGGCTAATGGCTGCCCACTTTGTGTTGCTTTTGAGTAACAGTCAGAATGCAGGCAGGGTGGTAGTAGCCTAGTGGGTAACACACTCGCCTATGAACCAGAAGACCCAGGTTCAAATCCCACTTACTACCATTGTGTCCCTGAGCAAGACACTTAACCCTGAGCGTCTCCATGGGGGGACTGTCCCTGTAACTACTGATTGTAAGTCGCGGGGTGTAAGAAGAGTGAGCAGAAACAGTCATACATGATGCATTAGGAGTGAATCTATCAAAGGCGTCCCCCACAAGTTCCATGTGGCTTTTTCACTGCTAAGTAAAAAGTTAATGCGCTGCTATGCATTGTGGTTTAATTAACCAGGAAGTTTCTAGAACAATCAATTCTCGTTCGTTGCATGTAAGCTTGGTTTTTCAGTGTGTGATGGCAATGACAATGACATGCAGCGAGAACTACACTGTAAAAAATGTTGTTATTCAACAATATTGTTGTACAAAACAAGGTTAATAAGCACATGAGGTTCATAAATCTTGTCAGTAATTAATAAGCGAATAAAGTTGAGAAGGCATTGTCTAACTTCCAGACAATGCCTTTCTATACATGAATTAAATGAATTCTTCATGGCACGTCAGAGGCAAAATAATTCTGCCATTTTTTGTAAGGTAGATCTTCAATAGTTGAATAAAAGCATTACTTTACACAGCAGAAAGAAGCGATTGAAAAAAGCTTCATCAGTGGTTGCTTCTGGGTCTTTTCACAGGCAGCAGAGGGGTCTATTTCATAATGGCAAGTGTCCAAGTTTGGCGTGGGTGTTACGTCCCGGTCTAGGTCAGGAACGTGAACAATTATGAAAGAGGGAGGGAAACGTCACAACCGTTGGAACGAAGTGATTTTTAATAAAACAAAACAATACAAGTCACGCCTTGACACACAGTCAGGTCACGAAAAGCACCAGGTAGACTAAATGGGAACAGGGCATCTGTCCTGCATATTTTCCCTTTCTCCTTCTCTCCCTCCTCTCTCCCTTTTTCTCTCTCCGCGGCACGCCGTCTTTAACGGCCTCATTCCGATGGGAGCGCGAATCAGCGTCAGGTCTGGGAGGAGTTCCGTAAATTACAGGCTCCTCCTACAAAAAGGAAAAACACCAACAAGACAGAACATACAGACCACACATCACATGATCCCGGGATGTAACACCCCCACCACCAAGAATCAACATCCCCATGTTGATTAATACCACTTTTAAACGCAAAAGGCCCGTGACATGGTGTCCGCTAAAACATTGTCCCCTCCCCGCTTGTACTTAAACCCTGTAGTACCAAGGACCAGCGCATAATACGCTGGTTTGAGTTCTTCATATGGGCTAAAAAGACTAGGGGATTGTGATCAGTAAAAACCAGGACAGGGAGTGGTGTGGACCCAACATACACTTCGAAATGCTGTAGTGCTAAAATCAGGGCGAGAGCTTCTTTCTCTATGGTACTATAGTTCAGTTGGTGCTTTAAGAACTTTTCAGAGAAAAAGGAAACGGGATGAACGACCCCATACTCATCCTCCTGTAGAAGCACCGCTCCTGCTCCAACAGCACTGGCATCCACGTCTAACTTAAAGGGGCGCTGGAAATCTGGGGCAGCGAGGACTGGAGAACTGCAAAGAAGAGACTTCACAGCCTTAAACGCACCTTGACAGTCCTCAGACCAAACAAAGGATGAGCTGCTTCGAAGCAGCTCGGTTAACGGCAGAGTCGGACAGTAACGGAGTACATTTACTTGAGTACAGTACTTAAGTACAATTTTGAGGGATCTGTACTTTACTCGAGCATCATTTTTGGGGAGTACTCATGACTTTACTCAAGTACATTTGAGAGGCAAATATTGTACTTTTATTCCGCTACATTTACATCCATAAGCGTGAGTACCCATTACTTCTTTTAAAAAAAAAAAAAAAAAAAAAGGAAAAAAGAAATTTGTTGTTTCCCTCTCAAACGCGATTGGATTGTGCAGGCGCCACTCATTGGGACAGCCTATCAGCAATCACCTTCAGCTCTCCGCCAAAGTCAACTCCATGGTCAGATAATGATTTAGATAAGAGACGAAACCATGGACGAAACAATGGATGAAGACGCAGCAGGTCCATCCCGGGAATGTGCCAACCCGTCCGTAGCCCCACCTCGCCAAACTATTTCAATTTTCTGATGTCAAGGTACGTACATTGAAATAAACTTCCTTACATTTCTAAGCTACATTCAAGCTACAGAAAAGTGCACTAAATGATTTGCTAGCTGTGATAATGCAGCTTTTTACATTCTCGGTTACGTTTGGGTAGTCGAAGCCAATTTGCCAGCTGTAGCTAGCCACTCAGATGGCTAAGTTTGGCCTAACAATAATTAACATAAGCCAAGGCGAGCTAATCGTGTAACATGCTATGCTAGTTGCAAGCAGGGCATTTCAGCTCACTTATTTCACCAGATCGAATAACTACATAGAGCTAGCCCTACAGGGGCTATTTACACAATAGTGTTTGTTGAACTGTAAGGCTTGAATGCCTGTTCAAGTGGGGGAACGCTCTTGAGTGTACTTATACCTGTCTTGTTATACCATAAAAAATTGCTGTAGTATTTAAATACATGAGAGATATGCTACCCAAAGTCTTGTATTTGCCTGACCTAATATTGCAGCACTTGTTAGAATGTCAGAAGCACCTAAATTAAAGTTAGTTGCACCAGTAAATTTAAAAAGTTAGTCTGGAACCATTGGAAAATTATGAACAACCAGCACTTCATAATTAATAATACTGCTATCTTTTCTAATATTTATTAGTTTATTATAGTGTAAACTGAAATATTATACTGTGTTTTACAGAGAAAGCATGAGACACATCTAGAGGAATACTGTCAACTGACTTCAACAGCCTGCAAGAGGCCATCAGAAGGTGGAACAGGCTTCAAGGCGAAGCCACTGAAGCTGCTGGAGGCCAAGCAGGTGTCTCAGAAGACGGTTGATCGGGCTATCCTCCGCTTCATCGTTCAAGGTCTCCAGTCCTTCTCCCTGGTTGAGACACCATCCTTCCAAGACCTTATTGCAGAATTACAACCGAGTAGTGCTGTCATGTCCCGCACAACTGTGCGCCGCAAGATTGATTCAGCTACATCTAAAATGAAAGAATGTCTCAAGAACTAAATGAAAAAGGTACCATACATTGCCACCACTACTGATTGTTGGACGGCCAGGAGAAGGAGCTTTATAGGTGGAACAGCCCACTGGCTCGATCCTTGCAGTTTTGAACGTCGTTCAGCTGCCCTTGCTTGTCGTCATCTAAGGGGCTCTGACATTCATGCAGAGTATGAAATAAGTCTAAAGGCTGTTAGAACTACAACAGACAACGGGTCGAATTTCGTCAAAGCGTTCCGTGTCTTTGGTCAGCAGGACAAAAATAATAATAATGAAGAGTTAGTTGCAGAAGGCACAATCGAAGAAGAAGTAGGAGAAGATTGTGATGCATCTGATGGTGAAGAGGAGGTGGAATTCATGGATGTGGAAGCCATTCTGGAGGAAGATGATGGGCTTCAGAATCAGCTGCCGAAACATCATCGGTGTGCATGCCACGAACTAAATTTAGTTTCCACAGTTGATGTTGATCGGGCTAATAAGACAGAAGCTTACAAGAAATTGTCCAGATCAGCCTTTTCTAAGGGTCAGGCACTCTGGAATAAAGCATCAAGGTCTCCTCAAAATGCAGAGCTTATAGAGGAACACTGTAAGCTTCACTTGGTACAGCCTAATTCAACTCGGTGGAACTCCTCTTTCATGGCCGTGGAACGTGTGGTCAGAATTATTAGAGACCAAGGAGAGGGGTCTATGAGAACAGTCTGTGCTGCACTCAGTGTTCCAATGTTAATGTATAATTGTGTTCTTATTTTTTTTAGAGTAATGCTTACCACATTATCTGCTGTAGGTACATTAACAAATGAATAAATGTCCAGCATTGCACAGTGGTTCTGTATAAAAAAATTTTAATATGTGTTTGTTTATTTTCTTGTTTTCATTAGGTACAGTCCGGCTGACAAAGCTTTTTTAGGGGAATATGTCACCACCATGAGTCCAGTTGCGAAGTCCTTGAACATACTACTAAGTCAACATTCAGATGGGCTGGCTGCTCCCGACAATCACCACCCTCACAACCAAGCTTGAAAAGTCCAGACCGTCGCTCAGATTTTGCAAGCAACTTGTTGATGCTCTTCTTGAAGGTTTGAGGAAGCGGTTTGTGAGCATGATGTCAGAGCCAGAGCTAGATGCAGCAGCGATTCTCGTTCCAAGGTTCAAAACCTCTTGGACCAGCAATGACACAGTCCTACAGCTTGGTAAGGAAAATGTTGGGTTTTTTTGTTTTGTTTGCTTGCTTTTTCCAAAAACTTGACATCCAACAATGATTCTATGCAGCTGTTTACTTAGAGTAATAATAACAAAAATATGTGTTTGTTGGTGTGATTCTGTGTTTCTAAATCAAGGCCTTAGTTACATCAAGGAACATCTGCCAGAACACTGGTATCAGTGGTATCAGTACTCCTGATACCACATCAACCTCTTCTGAAGATGACTTCTTCTCCAGTGTCAAGCAGACGCATTCCCATGAGATAAGTAAGCAACTTGATGGATACCTAGCTGCTACAGCTGAATGAGCGAATACACTGGCCCCATATCCAGCTGTGCGTAACCTCTCACTAAGGTGGTAGTAGCCTAGTGGGTAAGACACTCGCCTGTGACCCGGGTTCAAATCCCACTTACTACCATTGTGTCCCTGAGCAAGACACTTAACCCTAAATTGCTCCAGGGAGACTGTCCCTGTAACTACTGATTGTAAGTCGCTCTGGATAAGGGTGTCTGATAAATGCTGTAAATGTAAAGCTCAACACAGCCCTGCCAGCTTCAGCAGCATGTGAAAGGCTTTTTAGCATAGCAGGTTTGCTTTTCACCCCAAGAAGGGGATCAATTCATTCACAGAATTTTGAGAACCAAATTCTCCTCAAGTGGAACAAGGACTTCATGACATTTGATTGAATTGAAGTACAATACACACACATACACAAGAGTTGTCAAACATAGATTGTGTAGAATGGTGTTATTCAGCTGAAAGTATTTTCTCCTGCCTTTGGCTGTATGTCAATGTCAGAGGAAGGGGTTTAATATAGTCACTCAAATGAGCTGAATTTTATTTTTCCTTATTTGTACGCTGACCTAAACACAGCTGATTAGCTGATTTTCTTTAATCACTTAATCACGGTCAGGTTCATAGGTGTGTCAGAACATTGCTATATTGCCTTTGCTGGTTTAGGTTTATAGATTTGATTGATGAAAAAACAGAGAAATGTACACACAAGAAATGTACACACAATTGTTAGCTGAATTTTCTTTTCTGGCATTACACATTAATGTAAGCTGAGCATTTGCTTTTATGTTCTTGAGTATGCGGTGTGTTTAACACAGTCAGGTTCAAATGTGTGCCACTGTTGTGCTATTGCCTTGTGGGCAAGTGAGAAATGTTAAATAAAGCAAAATGGTAAAAAGATGAAAATGACTTTACTCTCAATTCCTTTTACATTCTCCAAGGTATTAACATTAAGAGTTTTCATAACTCCATGTAGGATGTTTCTGTATGCAATATTTAGAAAATTTACTATTGTACTCTTGATACTCAAGTACTTTTAAAAACAAGTACTTCACTACTTTTACTTAAGTAGACATCTGACTGTAGTACTTTTACTTGTACTTGAGTAAAATTTAGCAAGGGGTATCTCTACTTTTACTCAAGTAATTAACCTGTGTACTCTGTCCGCCTCTGGTTAACGGGCAGACCACGTCTTAGAAGTTCTTACAAAACCCCCAATAAAATCCAGCATCCCTAAAAACCACCGCAATTCCCGTTTCGAATTGACCGCCTGAAATTTGGCCTCCACAGGCCGAACTTGGCCCTGACCTACTTCTTTTCCTAGGTAGGTCACAGTCGCTTTCCCAAATTCACATTTGGCGAGGTTGAGGGTTAGTGACGCTTGTTGAAGGCGCTTAAAAACAGACTCTAGTGTCTCAAGGTGCTGGGTGCAGGTGGCTGCGTAGATTACAATATCATCTAAGTAGGCTTCACAGCAAGGGACTCCAGCAAGCACCTTACATATTAAGCGCTGGAAGGTAGCAGGCGCATTGCGTAATCCATATGGCATCACTGAGTACTGCAGAAAACGATCAGGTGTAACAAAGGCAGAGATCTCAGCAGCACGAGGAGTCAATGGTACCTGCCAGTAACCCCGCAAAAGGTCTAATTTGGTGACAACTCGGGCAGCACCAACCTTGTCAACACAGTCTTCCATCCTAGGTCACTGAAACGAATCCGGTTTAGTAACCGCATTAACCTTTCTGTAATCAGTACAGAATCTAAAAAGGTCCCGTCCGGCTTAGGAACCAGTAGGCATGGACTACTCCATGCACTGCAACTCGGCACAGACAGCTTGTTCTCCAACAAGTAGTTCACTTCAGACTGCATCACCGCTCGCTTCGTTGGATTCAGCCGATACGGGTGCTGCCTGATGGGAGAATGACCACCAATGTCAACATCATGTTGCATGACAGACGTACCTAGAGGGATGTCAGAGAACAAATCAGCATGTGACCGAATTAGTCTTGTAACTTGTCTGCACTCTGCTACAGGTAAATGAGACAAATAAGCTTCCAAATTCTGCAGAATTTCACTATTCGGCAGCTGGGGTGAGGCTATATATAATATAGTCCATCCTCAGCTGGAGAATAAGTCATAGGTACAGAAAGTGATGCTGCAGACATAACAGGTTTTCCCTGTTCCTCAGCCTTGTCTTGTACCACCACGTTCTCTCACTCAACGTAGCTTTTCAGCACGTTGATATGGCACACTCGAGTTTTCCGTTTCCTGTTTGCCGTACGGATGATGTAATCAGTCTCACTTAACCACATATGGACCCACAAACTTGGCCTGCAAAGCAGATCCCACAATAGGCAGTAAAACTAAAACCAGGTCACCAGGCTCAAAAGATCTGGAGACTGTTCTCTTATCATAATGAGTCTTCATGTCCCTCTGGGCTGAAGACAACGAGGCTAACACAGCTGAACAAGCCTTATGAAGGCGTTCCCGAAACGCACTGATGTAATCTGAAACACCCACGTCTCCCGTAAAAGTCTAAGAGGACTACGTACAGTGTGACCAAACACTAAGTCCGCAGGACTAAATCCCAGGGACTCTTGGACCGTCTCACGAACAGCGAATAAAAGCAAAGGGAGTCCCTCATCCCATTCTTTAGCTGTGTCCAAGCAGTAAGCTCGAAGCATGGTTTTCAAGGTTTGGTGAAATCTCTCTAGCGCCCCCTGTGACTGAGGGTGATAGGCGCTAGAAACAGCATGCTCAATTCCAAAGTGGGACAACACCTGCTTAAAAAGACGTGACAGGAAGTTGGACCCTTGGTCCGTCTGCACCACCTTTGGAAGCCCGAATAGTGAAAAGAACTGGGTCAGTGCTTTCACCACGGCCTTAGTTTTTAATGAGCGTAAGGGGACTGCTTCGGGAAAACGGGTGGCACTACACATCCGAGTGAGCAAGTATTACTTTCTCAAAAAGGTTCCGTTAATACTGGTACGGGGTACAGGGGTGCAGGTGGTATCGTCTCCCAGCCAACTGACAGCCAACTACATCTGCTTTTAAACCCGGCCAAAAGAAGTACCGCAGAATACGGTTGTAGGTCTTCGTTACTCCCAGGTGACCCGCAGAGACATTGTCGTGCTCCAATGTTAAAACCTGCGACCTGAATTTAAGTGGAACCACTACAGTGGTTCAGTGGCCCTGCTGCTGGGCTCTGCGCTGTGGACGAAGACGCTAAACCCGGCGCAGAAATAAAAAAATAAATAAAAGTGTCGGCTAAAAACCGTCACAAACTCAGCGTCCACCTCGACCGGACTGGGTGACTAATCTTCAACCTTCCCTGGTCCCTCCATCTCTGAAGGTAAAAGGAAGACATGCATCTAGACTCTTCTCCGTCTTGGCCCCTCGGTGGTGGAATGAACTTCCCCTCGAGGTCAGAACAGCTCAGTCACTGATGACCTTCAAACGACAGCTCAAGACCTTCCTCTTTAAAGAATATTTAGATTAAATTGTAATTTTCTTGTTGTCGAACTTTGTGTACAGAATCTACAACAGAGTGAATAAAATAGATGTATTCATAGTTGGGGTCCTAGTGAACCGGAATTGATCTCTTCATCGATGGTAACTTGAAAGCACGTTGTAAGTCGCTCTGGATAAGGGCGTAAATGTAAATGTAAATGACTCGGTGGGAGTGTCGATCACTTCCGGAAGAGGAAGTACCTTCCCACCCGCTAAATCATTCCCGAGGATAAAATCAACTCCTTTAACAGGCAGCTCAGGACGAACCGCCACTTTACACAGGCCGGAATATAAAAAAAAAAAAAAAAAATCACACCGCATTTTTTTACTAAGCGCAGGGGCGCCTTCACGATGCCCAACTCGATCCCCTGCACTAAAATATTAGACCCACAGAATGAATCCCCAGAGAACGGTCGAAGACCCTCTAAAATGAAAGACTGGGCCGCTCCGGTGTCACGTAAAAATGCGGACCGGGACCTCACCTCCGCCCTCCGGCGAGAGAGAGACGGCACCTCGTAACACGAACGGCTCGAAAGACGCATCTAAGTGAGAAGGTGCGTTCACAGCACGAATAAAACCAACCCCGTTCGGTGCAGGTCCTCTTTGCGTGTTTTTCTTCTTTAAATGTTGGACAATCCGCGATGAGATGGCCAGTCTCATGGCAGTAAAAACACGCCCGGGATCCCCGCGGCGAACTGGGTGGAGATCTAGAATATGTTCTGCCGCCCCGCACACCTTCTCCATTGTGTGGAAGAGTACTCGTCCGCACACACAGCAGCCTGTGCCAACGTGGAGACCTTCTGGTCGTTTAAATGGGTCGCCACGTCTTCAGGAATACAATTCTTAAAATCCCTCAAGTAACATTAACCCCCGCAGCTGATCCCACGTCGTTACTTCACTTGACACACACCACGGGTCGAATAAAGTTTCTTTTTCTCCGGCAAATTCCACAAACGTAAGATGATCGGGGTTTTTTTCTAAATTTTCGGAACTTTTTGAGTTCATACGAATTCATGACGGCAGTTTTTACCGGGGCAAAATCACAACTTTATTGGCACTGATAAAATGAAACTTAACTACGCGCTACGATAAAAATAAATAAATAAATAAATAAAATTAAACGAACTGCATGCTGGGTAACAACCACGACCTGCGGTGACCTCGCGTAACCCCGGAAGTCCAGCCCCTAAACCTGCCTGCGCCACACTGCCTACCGCCTCGCTGGTCTTCGAGGAAGTGCCGGTTTTAGGCCACTTTAAACGCGGAACTCGCGGCTTCTCCCACCACAGTTTTCCCCCAAAAATAAGAAAGGCAAAATAACAAAGAAAAACAAGAAAATGGCGCCCGAAGGAAGGATCGTCGCTCGGCACGACCCGGCAGGACGCGTCTTCCTAACCGGAGTTCAGAGTTTACGCGAGAACGCAGCGAACTTACCCCGCAGCAAATATCACTGAGACATGTGAACAGTGACAGCGATCGTGGAACGAGCCCCCATTTGTAGGTCAGGAACGTGAACAATTGTGAAAGAGGGAGGGACGAAGTGATTTTTAATAAAACAAAACAATGCAAGTCACGCCTTGACACACAGTCAGGTCACGAAATGCACCGGGTAGACTAAATGGGAACAGGGCATCTGTCCTGCGTATTTTCCCTTTCTCCTTCTCTCCCTTTTTCTCTCTCCGCAGAACATACAGACCACACATCACATGATCACGGGACGTAAGCAGATGAGGTGCGATCAGCAGAAGGTCAGTGTTAGTAGGTATCAGACCCCTGATCCCAATGATCCTTCAGAGGGGACGGGTTTTGTAAAGCAGCCGTCACGTTTTCTCATCCAGGGTGGTCAAGGACAAGGCAAAGTTCCACATTTAGGGTTCGAAGGTGGAACACCTGCAACACAAAACTCTTCACACACACACACTCCTGTTATTTCCTGGTGCCTTGTGGACACCTCTTCAGTCTGTCCATGTATCTCACCTCTATTCCATTTACCTTGTCCCCACTTCCGGTTCACTGTAAAATTTAATAGACAGTACTGAGTGGACACAACTTCATTTTTACAAACCTGTTATTAAAACTCAGCTTAAAGTAAAGTATTTGAAGAAAAATCATTTAGTTCAGTTAACTTAATAATTTTATGTAAAGCTGTGGCGGTTGAGCAAGTTTTTTTGTTTGTACTCTTAGTCTTGGTTTGGTGGAGGAGGAGGAGGAGGAATGCTGCTATGACTCCATGAACATTGTCCCCACTGTCAAAAATGGAGGTGGACAACTACACAGCATCAAAGGGAGGATGGATGGGGACATGAACTTCCTTCCCTCATGCACTAAACCACATTTTGCAAAATGACTGCAAATGAATGTATTTTTCTGGGTTTTTTGTTCTTGTTCTGTCTCTCGCTGTTAAAATTATAGACATAAGTATTTGCTACACTGTATATAACATGTACATTTTAAATGTTATATTTATTGATAGTATATGTGTTTAACATATTCATGATTTCAAATGGAGTATTAGTATAAGCATCAATTAGTGCACTAATATTAAGTATGATGAAGTACTAGTGTGGTACAATTTGCCCCATCTAAGTTATATTTTGGACAGTCTGGTAGTAGTATATAAAAATGTGCTAAACTATGTGCTAAAGAAATGCTCATATTGAAATGCATTTATAATTAGTATTTTTAATACTATTTGACACAAAACAATAATCTACATGAAATCTCACTGATCCTAACGTATTTTTGCATGATATAATTCTATTTTTTTATCTGTGGGAGTGTTTGCAATTTAAAATGACCAGTATCCTGATGATCCTCTCCTATTCACAGAAAATGGGAAGCATCATATCACTGTGTACAGTGTATGGTAATAAACACCTGACTACTTTAAAAACATATTGGGTCCATGTCACTTCTGTATTATAGTAACAATTATCTAAAATTGGGCTCATAAAGTGTCCTTGTTTTTTTTTTTTTACAAAGAGATTCTGAATGTCATTATGAATATTCTTTATGATTATTTACTGATTTTTTGTATCACCTGATCCAAATCACATGAGTTAAAGAAGGGTAATCTTCTCTTGGAGGTTTGGTCTATTCCAAATTTTCTGTAAAAATGTTAATGTGGTTAACATTTGAGATATTAATGAAAATAAACAAATGAGATGGGAAATATTTTGATCATAATTCCCCTGAGAATCTTCACGCTCATATTTTCTTCAAGAGTTCAGGTTAATTAGCATTTTAGACTGACTGATAGCACTGTATTTTTTCCATTTTAAATAATTGTGTGCACAGTTTAAAATACTTTACAAATGCTTAAATTCTCCAGGTTCTTATATCATATGGATATATAGTACAGGCCAAAGGTTTGGGCACACCTTCTCATTCAATGTGTTTTCCTTATTTTCATGACCATTTATGTTGGTAGATTCTCACTGAAGGCATCAAACCTATGAATGAACACACGTGGAGTTATGTACTTAACAAAAAGTGGAGACCTGGCCTCCACAGTCACCGGACCTGAACCCAATCCAGATGGTTTGGGATGAGAGTGAAGGCAAAGGGACCAACAAGTGCTAAACACCTCTGGGAACTCCTTCAAGACTGTTGGAGAACCATTTCAGGTGACAACCTCTTGAAGATCATCGAGAAAATGAGTGTGCAAAGCAGTAATCAGAGCAAAGGGCGGCTATTTTGAAGAAACTAGAATAAAAACACGTTTTCAGTTATTTCACCTTTTTTTGTTAAGTCATTGGAGTCACTGCCTATGAAAGTAAGACATTTTTAAAAAACATTTAATGAAATGCAGTATTTCAGTGTTCAGCATACAGAGACATGTACTCTGTATAAAAATCCTCTAGACATCAGAGTAGAATCAAAAGATTAACTCTTTTTTTTTCCAGATGTTTCATACAAAAACATTTGACTGACCAGAAAGAAAAATATATATATATATATTTATAAATAGCAGGTATGTGAACATCTGAACATTTTTGCTGGGGTGTTGCTGTGAATATCAGGAGGTGTGGACTGATGTTAGATGCCGTGAAGATGTGGTACAGTTTAAACCACTACAAAGATTTCAGAAATTGCATGTTTTAGAATTTAGCATACAGAGACATGTATTCAATGTTGTAATTGTTCTCTAGAAAACATTTTATCAGCAGTAGAACATCTGAGTGGGTTCCCCAAATGAAAGAATAATAATGTCATACTAATTACTAATATGAATGACCCAATATCTCAGTGCTATTTAAGACATGGTGTTAATTTCACATTAATTATACATTCAGGATTTATGGAAATGAACAGATAGAAACTGACTTCATGTTTCAGTGCAATTTTACAATTTGAGTGCATTTCTGAAATACAGACGATGAGTGATCAGTTACTACAGTGAGTGTTGTGTATGAAAAACGACAATTCTCATTCCTCTAAATACTATTTCTGACAAGAAGAAACCAGTGTTTTATTATTTAAATTATTTTCTTCTTTGGTCATAAGAATGATGAAAAAGTGACCAGAGTGGAATTTTACATGATCAAAATCAAGAACTTTAGTTTCCAGCTGCCAGAGCCGTCCATACGACACCAAACATTCTGCTGGAATTTATGCTGAGACTTCCTTCTTGCGGTTTGTCAAATGAAATAAGAGAACTTGATATCTGATTTCAGACTGATCAACACAACCTTGTACAGAAATGCAACTACTGAGTTTGCAGGCACATAGCTGGACACGATAGCAGTGTTTAAAAAAGCTATTTTGAATTAAACCAGCAAGAAATAAAGCTGACAATGAGGAGGTCACTAGTTACTGAAAGCAGTTTTAACTTGTGTAGTGTAAATCATTATCACTTTCATTATCAGTCTTAACTTGATCTAGTTTTTTATGAAGAACATGTAGCACACTTTTCAAAGCCTCAGAAGACCTTTAAAAAATACCATACAAGGACTAGTTTTTGTGTTAAAGACATCACATGTTCTCTTCAAAAATGACCTGTACTGTCTGGCGGTTCCACACAAAGTATCAGGAAGCAAACTTGAGGCTGCGTTCAGATATTTCCTGTTCCTAATAACATTTAGCATTGTTAGTTAGTCCGTCTTACTTTTAACGCCTCAGTTCAGTTTTATAATCACAGACAGACGAATATAAAAACCGAAAATCGTGTTAAAATGGTCCATGAAAACAGCGTCCAATTGACTTTCAATGTCACATGAGATACCAGAAATCTGATCACGTTCTGCTTAGAGAAAAGAAAAAAAAAATTTTGAGATAAGACTGAGCACTGAGTGCAGGCCCCGCCCCTTTACCTGGAGTGCCTGCACCAGTGTTCCGGGTCTGGTATATGTGTCCATCACTGTGTGTCTCTGTGGTGTGTTTGGGTGTGTATTGTGCATGTGGTCGAAGGCCAACCTGTGGTTTTACTGTTCAGTGGGTCAGTGGGCTGGCAAGGCCATCAGGCAGACCCTGAGTGGCTGAAGGAGTCACGGTGACTCTGGAGTGTGTGTTGATGGAGTGTGTGTGCGTGCGAGTGCGAGCTGGTTCCCTGAGTGAGTGTAACCTTTCCTTTTCCCGTTTCCACTTCCATTCTATTTAAGCACCAATGCCTGGGTCCTCCCCTTATTTGGTGTCTTGACCGTTCACTGTTTAATTGCTGTTCATCACTTATTACTAGGGCTGAACAATTTTACCAAATTTTAAACGACTGCGATATGTTTGCAACCCCTGACTCTGCTCCATCGGTTAATGTCAGGGTTGCTGCAGGAAGACACATTTGAGGACATGGTGGGTTGGCTGTAAACAGACCCTTTCTGAACACAAGGAAAATCTCAGCTAATAAACGGCTTCTAAGTCATGGTCCACAGATGCAAGTTTTCTAACTGCAGTACTGATGGTGTGTATGGCTTACGGTGGCATGTGGGGGCAGCCTAGCAGGTAAGGAATTGGACCCGAATCACTGAGGTGGCACTAAATTCCGTCCCAACACACTGCTCCTCAGGCACCTGTCATGGCAGCCCACTGCTCACAAATGCAGAGGACACATTTTGTTGTGTCACCGTGTGCTGTGCTGCAGTGTTTTATAATGACAACCACTTCACTTTCACTTCACTTCATGTGACCCTCTGGTCCAGTGGCCCAGCTTGGTGACTGCTCATCGTTGGGGTCCAGAGTATAGCTTGGAGAAAGATTATTTTCATTAGGGTGGCTGGGACCATAGAAAAGCAAACTGTAGTCTGACACTGAGCCACTGGAGGGCAGTGTGGTTCCATTAAATGTCCTATCATGCAGCAGCAGGTACAATCGTTCCTGTTCAGCACACTTCTGCCTGACCTGATCAACTGGGCTTCAACTCCTGTCCTTTGAAATACAAACCATCTTTTCCAAAATGCACCCTGGGTAAGTGGGCAGCCATTAGCCACCTACTGCAAACAGATGCATCACACAGGAAGCAGGGGGCTGTGGGTGGCGGCTGCATACTGGAAGCCTATTTAAAGATAGGCCTATGTTTTGGTGCAGGGCAAGTTCTTAACATTCTTGCAGGAGAACAATTTGTGGCTTTACGGGGAGCCTACGGTGGAACTACAAATGTCAACATGATATCAAGAGGAGACCTGCACATTGCAAAAAGTTCAGGACCTAATGATGAAATCTGAACCCAAAACACCAGTCACTTAATTCTCTCTTGCTGCCACTGTTTATATATTAAACATAATGCAATTTTATTGCCATTGTACTTTTGTCTGTTTACTCTTCATTTAGATGCCCATGATGGTTATAGAATTGTCACCACACATTTCTGAGACCGCACATGCCAAAAAATGCAAAACTGTTAATGCGCTAGACAGTTGCCCTTAGTTCCTGAGGATGTGGTTATAACCGGTGCTAGGATGTTCACAAGCGGGTCGTAGGTTTGGCTATATGAAAGAAGTGTTTCCAATTGAAGATCAATCATAAGTAGGACGTCAGGCAATAAAACCAGCCTTGAGCAATGTACCTAGAAAAACCAGCAAAGAAACATGAGGGAGATCAATATTTAACATATTCAATTCACATTCAAAGGAAACATTCATGCATGCATACGTGCATACAAAATATTGCATGCAAAACAGCAATGCATGCCCCACAGTTTGTTTTTTTATTATATTATATTATTATTAGATTATTATATTCCGCTCCTTTTGCAGGTTGTTGTTGCAGGTCCAAATAAATGATGTATAGTGATCCTTTTGCCCCGTGTAGGACAAGATCTCCATGTTTAATCCATCACCACTGATCCACTGGCTGTTCAGGTTAACTGCATCAAGCCCACTGGCCAGTCAGCTCCACAGTTTGTGGCTCAGCAGCCATCTGGTCTGAATGACAGCTGCCTGACAAGCACAGCCTGAAGCTGTGTCACCCCACACCAGAGCCCGGACGCTTCATACACGCTTATCTATACATCCACATGGGAGATATAGATACATGCATCGGCCTATGCATAATTCATGCGTTTCGGTGTGAGACATTTGTATTTCCCGTCGCGGGTAAATCTGTCAAACGTGTCAGTCTGGGTGGCTTGGATGGCCTGGGTGAATTTCAGTGCAGAGAAGTGGAGGGGAGCTCATCAGAAATGCCGGCGAGGCACAAGGAGAGGCATCTGCAGCACCCGAGTTTATTCTGCGGTGGCACCCAGGGCAGCATCAAAGTTAAAGTGCGACTGCATGGTGGGCACAATGTACAAAAGACAGGTCCAAATAAATCTGACCCTGTGTAAGTCTCATTAGTTAGTAGGGCTATCTAAATTAACTATTTAAATGCTACAACCAATTTCTAATGCTTAATGCTTTAAAATAAATGTTAAGGCATTTGCTGGTGGGCGTGTCAGTCATGCAGGGAGCACAGGAACAGTAAAGCAAAAAAGCCGACTGATTGGGTGGAGTTTGCGCTAGGTGACATGCATAAATGCAACTGATTGGCCGACATGTCCATAATGAAATCTACATGAATTTATTTGATTCTCAATGGATTAATAGGACATCACACTATAGCTGAAAATCCGCATTAGCTACAATACTTTTATTTAAACTGTAATGGTCTGCAAGTGTACGAACAGAAAATAATTAGAAAGGTTCAAGTGTTGCAGGGGAGTTTTATTTCATTTAGTAGATAATGACAAGTCATCCCATGATATTAAGGATTACATTTTGATATACTGATCACTGATTGGCAATATAAAAAAAGCTATACCATCATTCCCTGAGTACAAGGCTGAGGCTGCGTATAACTAATTAAATAATCATTATTATATTGTTTATCGCAGAATAAAAGGATATATATTTTTCATTAGACACTGTGGCCCATGATGGGTAGTACTGGTTTAGCATATCCAGCCAAAAGCAATCAGAAAGACGTGGATCATCTTGTCTTGAATGATTTTCATGAACGTTGTCTGGTTGTGGAGCCCTTATGATGCGGTACCTTCACCAGTGAGCAGGAAATACTGGTGGTTGCCAGGAGAGACACTTGAACGCTTAAGAAATTTACTTTTAAAAAGAGGAAAATATGTCCTGCTGAATCTGCTGACTGGGAATCTTATTCAGAACTGCATCTGACTGGAATGAACAACACACACACACACACTCTAAGGGTCATTATGTGGCTGAACAATGAGACCAGAGCAACCATCACAGGCCTCCGGAACATGGAAACCGGGCGCACCTGCTCGCTCCTCTTTAAAAATGCATTATCTGTACTGAGTAGAGCGTAAACAGCAATTAAAATTCCCGCTCACTGGATACACACAAGCGCACGTGTACAATAATGAATTAATAAGGGCCGCGCTCGCCTTCGCTGTGTGTGGGGTGGTGAAAATTTCAATGGAGACCTGTGCATGGTATGCAACCTGTAACCGGGCCGCATGAAACACCGTGTGTTTTGTTTAGTGAGGGAGGGATGGGAGGAGAGACTCACCCACCAGGGATCTCCAGGCCGACTCACGGCACGGTTTTTGATAGATACATCTATTTTTAAATGCATACACATATAGCCTGGGATTCTCTTGGCAAACCAGAGGCGGCGCATGGCAGCACCAGGTCTCTCTGGGGCCTGCACACCATCTGACAGAATAAACTCCTTCCCATAGACCAAGGCGAGCACTCCCACCGAAAACCGCCGGTCACCGGGACGCTCACCACACATTTCTTCAGAACCAATACATTTTTTTTTCTATTAAAATTGTATATTTTTTATATTTTAAATGATTCTTTTTTTAATTGCTCCAAGCACCGATCTCTGGCGGGAAGGCTGCTGATCGGGGACCCTATTTAGGAGTTTTTCGAAAGCCGTCTGGTGACCCGGGACTTATGTGGGCCTCCACTGTCCACGGACAGTTTCCTAGACTGCTGCACACCTTCTAACAGCTCACACTGGCCTCTCCGCTCTCCACTTTTATGTGATGCCTTTAAGTATGTTAAATATGCGTGCAGCGGTTTAAATCCACATAGCACTGTTGCTATGACATGCAGCATGCAG
Source organism: Denticeps clupeoides (assembly GCF_900700375.1). Classification (NCBI taxonomy): domain Eukaryota; kingdom Metazoa; phylum Chordata; class Actinopteri; order Clupeiformes; family Denticipitidae; genus Denticeps; species Denticeps clupeoides. The sequence goes on from NC_041725.1 coordinate 15,750,899, forward strand.
CATGTTCATGTCACATTAAGAGCTTTTCATCAATAAATCAGTGCTAGACAGGGATCTCCGGCAGAGAAGGATCCTTCAGGGCCATGAAAAGACCTTCAAACCACTGAAACCAGTCACACCCTTCTTCTAAAAGCAGGTTAATTTATCACCAACAATATGACAAATTCTGCCCAGCGCAGGAGACGGTATCTCGCTGCCTGGCCAGCTGGTTCGTGGTGGAATCCCCGAGGAACATTATCAGCAGTGAGCGCCGATCATAATTAATAGATTGGTAGGAACTTGAGTATTTTAACTCTTGCGAGTATTTTTATTATTAATGTTGCACGACTATGGCCGGGTTAGTGTCTTAATTTTTGTTTCATATTGGGAACTGCCATTGGCATTATTTGCAGTGCTACAGAAGAGAGCCGGGTCAAGAGGATCTAACTGAGGATCACTTCTGATAATGAAGAGGCCATTCAATACAAATCTGGTGTGACTTCCAGAAAATTGGAAAATCTAGAATTCTAGTAGTAGTCAAAGTTCCTACTAGTGTAGTCGGGGCATATTGAGAGTCTAAATATCTACTTATCTAAGTATGAAATTATTTTTTAATATGTAAAGGATACAATTGACGGTCCGTTTTCAGCACAGAGACAACTATTGCTGCATATTTCCGACCTATAATCAAGATCAAGTCTCAATAATTATTAAAGTTTTCCATAAGCCTCCTTATGGTGACGTGAAATAGGAATCAGTGACTCAGACCCCCAAGGTTCCAGCCAGGAGAAGCGTTTTGTGATTTATAGGACGCCGTTTACGGCTTTCCTTTGTTGCTGTGAGCATCGACGACCCGCTGCAGCACTGACGGGGCTATATGATGAATGACCTTAATGAGGTTGAACCCGCCGCACTGCCCTGCTGTTGCCCCTAATCAAGATTCCGCGGCTTGATAAATCGCAGTCGATATATATGGACGTCTTATAAAACATCAGCCACACGGCTCAGACGCTCACCTTTTATCAAAATCAATACGCGCATTTCAAAGCTCGCCAGCTTAACCCAGACTATTGTGGAGGGGTCGGAACCAGGGGATTTTCAAAGAACGTTAAAATGATAATTTGACTTTCTGAACATCTTCAAAGGGTGCGGATGCTGAAAGGACGTTAAAAAGACGCTCTTTTTTTATGCTGTTGTTAAATAACAGTCGGTTTGTGGACTGCGCGGTACTCCCCTGTGCATTCTTTTTTTTTCATCATTTATTTTCGGGGAAACGTAGACTTACAGTGGCACTCGGGAGGCAGCAGTCAAAGCTAGCCACACACGGCCCACTGCGCTTTCATAGTGTTGAAAGCACAGTGAGAGGGGTTAAAACGATATCACAGGAGATGTGTGCGCGACGCCCGGAGTGGGATGAAATAAACGAGTCGGTATTCAGCACGGATGGGTCGATTCTGCTGCCGAAGAACGCCCGTTTCCACCATGGCGGCGACGTCCGCCTGGCTTCTGATTAAATGAATGAATTTGTCCAAATGAGAATTTTGATAGATTTTACATGCACTGGCACAATTTCATGATTGACAGTGTCCCAGGGAGGCCCGAAGTTGATCTTAATCCTTTGTCTTTAGAGATGTGTGAACAATTAATAAAATTTTACCTTTTACTGCAGTAAAAAGTGACTCTGTATCTGAATGTGTCTGAAGAGCATTATATAATCTGGACTGGCGGAGAAGGGTCCCCGAGTAATGCCAATCACAGGAAGAGGAATTCTGGGTAAACGGGCGGGGCCAAGGCAGGGCAGGGAAAGAAAGAGAACAAGAGCTAGATGGCCAAGAAGCCTGAGTGAGAGAGAAAGAAAGCCCATCTCCCCCTCCTCACCTGCCTTAACCCCCATCCGTCCCCTCCAGGTTAACCCTGTGTGTCCCAGCTAATGAGCAGCACCAGCTAGCCAGTGGCGGGCGGGTCCCCCCCCCACGTCCCTTGGCGTGTGGGGTCCTGGCGATTGCCGTGGCGTGGCCCCCCGCGTGTCACCGGCTCGGGCAGCCTGCATACATCACAGTGGTCATTAGCACAGATCACCGTGGACCTTTGGCCAGCACGGCTTCTCCGAGAGGGGATTTTTTTTCCGTTTTTTTGGGGGGGGGGGGGGGACAGGCCCTGTCACTCATTGTCACTTAGGCGAGAATTTATCAGGACTCACGTTGGCCTCTGCCGGCAACCGTCATGAATAATGAATGAAGCGCCGTGGCGAGTGACGATATTAATGGGCCTGAAAAACACTGCAAGGAACAAAAAAAAAAAAAAAAAAAAAAACTCCCTCCACCTCCTTCCTGGCGTGCTGCAGATTTCACTTTCGGAGGCTCTTCCTTCTCCCCAAACAGCCAGCTGAGCGCCTTCTTCTGCGCCGTCGCGGGTTCCGCCACAGGTCATTCCGGGCCGCACCACCCCAGACCCTCCACCACTTTTCCACCAGATCTTACAGACAGACTGATGCCAGCGGGGACGTTAAAAACATAGAACACTGAAAGAAAATCCCCAATTATTTAAAGCTAATTTCCATTTGGGCCTTTTGCAACTGCTGGACTCTAAGTCATTCTTTTTTTACTGCACAGTCTTAACACTTCCAGAATCTGCTAATTCATCCTGTAAGCATGTAAAGTGTGGGGCTATTTATAAATAAAAGATTTATGAATTAATATATATATATATATATATTAAAATGCAATTTAGTTATGTTTTACATAGTTACTGTCACAACCTTTATGCATGACGAGGCAGGCGAACAGAGAAGGAGGACGAAGAGGTGACGAGATGACGAGAAAGAAGGACGCAATCGCACGACGTCACCATACAAGGGTTTAATGGTGCAGAACAGGACAGGGGAGACATCCGAGACGCGGTGAACATGTAACATAACAAAGACCCCACGGCAAACAGAAACAAACAGGGCAGCTTCATACAATAAGACACAGGTGAAAACGATTAGGGACCATTACACATGACAAACGTGAAACTCCGGTCCGGATCCTGGACCGGACTAACCCCTTCCGGAAAATGACAGTTACATAGATTGAGTTGTGGAATGGTTCCAAATCTCCGCAGCTTTACCAAACAACTGTTCAGAATGGCCATCAACACCCAGTCTGCACTTAAATGGTGTCACCTTAAAGGTCCCCTGACTTTGGGTCCCCCCAACATTGCCTTTATATCGGCCCTTGTTGGTCCCCTAATACTGTATCTGAACTCTCTTTCCAAAATTCCAAAGCAGCGGTGCAGAATTACAGCCACGTTTATCCACATTTACATTTACAGCATTTATCGGACGCCCTTATCCAGAGCGACTTACAATCAGTAGTTACAGGGACAGTCCCCCCCTGGAGCAACTTAGGGTTAAGTGTCTTGCTCAGGGACACAATGGTAGTAAGTGGGATTTGAACCTGGATCTTCTGGTTCATAGGCGAGTGTGTTACCCACTAGGCTACTACCACCCAGTCCCACAATGAGATTCAGTGCAGCAATGTTCGGTGCAGACAGGAAGTCGTGTCGCCGATTTTCCAGATTAAATGAACCCATGCACTGGTTCTTCAGAGCCTTGTGTGACGGAACATTTTTACATCCAGTCACCGAGCAACTGCAATGCCTTGCACATTTTCAAGCCATGACGTCGGTGGAGATTTTGTTTTAGGGGAGGGGTGGGAAATTCTCTGGCCGGACAAAGCAGGGCAGACAAAGGAGAAAGGGGAGGTGACCTTTCCCTTTATGACGTCATTTTACACCGCAGGCCCATAGACAGACTAGAGGAACTGGTATAATGTTGAATTATCTCACAACGTGAAATTTTAATGATAGGGGACCCTTATAGGGGATAGCCTGGGTAGGTGTGTAGGTCACAGTCAAACAATGGACCCTGGCTGTATTCCAACCGTAAAAAAACTTCCACTTGAGGGTTTCAGTTTCAACATCTGCTTCATTACACAGTCTCACTTTAACCCCTAAACTCCCAGCGAAGCCAGAATGGGTGGTAGTAGCGTAGTGGGTAACACACTCGCCTATGAACCAGAAGACCCAGGTTCAAATCCCACTTACTACCATTGTGTCCCTGAGCAAGACACTTAACCCTAAGTTGCTCCAGTCCCTGTCCCTGTAACTACTGATTGTAAGTCGCTCTGGATAAGGGCGTCTGGTAAATGCTGCAAATGTAATTAATGAACTTGTTTACATTTCTACAGTGCAGGCATTAGTATGTGTTAAGTTGAAGATGCCCGATGGGGATACCCTTGTGTTTTTCATCTTCTGCTTATTGTAACTTATTCGTGGAAGTCTTGTCTCTAATTGCACGCCTCCCCTGGAATTGTGTCCCCTGAGAAGGGACCAACTGTCCCAAAGCACAAAAAAAACACAGGCAGCACAGGTACAGGGCAGAGGTGGCCTAGCTGTTAAGGAAGTGGCCCCGTAATCAGAAGGTTGCCGGTGCCACTGAGGTGACACTGAGGTGCCACTAAACAAGGCACCGTCCCCGCACACTGCTCCCCGGGCGCCTGTCACGGCTGCACACTGCTCACCAAGGGTGATGGTTAAAGGCAGAGGACACATTTCGTTGCGTCACCGTGTGCTGTGCATTGTATCACAATGACAATCACGTCACTTTCACTTACAGGTGGTTCTTCTATTTTAAAAGGGACATTTTGGACATTTACAGTCCCGTTTCTTATAATATGGCTAATTGTTGAAACTTTTTCACTGAACCTACTGATTCTGCTTATTTATCGGTTAATTATGAGCATCAGTGGAATCTGACAAGCAAACAAACAAACAAGCGTCGCGCTCCGGCGGATAGAATCCGCGGCTGCGCCTTCAGCGCCGCGTTTGATCCGCCGGTGGAGACCCGCTCCCGCTGCGCGGCCTCCCCGGGTCACTCCGCGCCGAGGAGCCGGGCCGCGCGTCGCCTTTGTTCTCCGCTCCGGCGGCGGGTGCCGGCACCCCAGGACCGCCTGGAGGGCCGCGCCTCCGCCGGGACGCGCCTCGGGGTCGCGGCGCCGCGTCAGATCTGCGCGCCCCCGCCCGCCGCCGTGCACGCGCACCCCCCACAACACGGGGGTGGGGTCCCCCCCCCCCCGCACCAGCCTTCATTTAGAGGGGAAAAAACGCAGTAAATACTTCATTATGACTCTGTATGCAAATGCTGCCCTTTTAATGGATTCAAGGAATAATTTCCCGTGTTCATATATTTGCATAAATGCATATTACGCACTTCGCCCTGAATAGTTTGCGTCATGCGTTCACAGCGTTTAGAGGTGCCAGTTAAAGCAGGCTTATTAAATAAACCAGTATTTAACCATGTATTTGTCGCTATTCCCATTGTCAGACCTGTAAATTAAAATGAGATATTGATACAACCGTTGGCTCCCCTGGAATATGGTGATAGGTGGTAACAGGTTCGAACCCCACTTTCTACCATCGTGTCCCTGAGCAAGACACTTAACCCTGAGTGTCTCCGAGGGGGGGGCTCTGGATAAGGGCGTCTGGAAAAAGTTGTAAATGTAAATGAATTTAATACCTGTAGGAATCACATCACGGGATGGCCAGATATGGTACAGTTGAGTTTTTCATTTCACAAGAACCTTAAATAACGAAGTAAAAATCTTTTTACACACACACTCAGAAACACACACACCAGCTCACAACTTCTATCTCTCATTTACAAGTTACACACACACTCAGAAACACACACAAGCTCACAACTTCTGTCTCTCATATACAAGTTACACACACACTCAGAAACACACACAAGCTCACTTCTATCCCTCATAAACAAGTTACACACAGAAACACACACACAAGCTATATCTTGTATACAAGTGTTAATAAGTGTACTTGTAAGAGTGGAAGTAGGGTGAGGTTAAGCCTTGTTGTGTAGATGTAGTTACATGTTTATTAGCCCTTTATTACACAGTTACAGTGTTTGTGTGTGTGTAAGTGTGTTTGGTGTTCTGATGTGGGTCTGGTTGCTGCATCATGTGTTCCATCATGTACCCATAACCCCCTGCTTTCCCCCCAACAGCATCCTTGACACGACGTCTCCCATGTTCTCACCGTTTGGAGCCCGTCACAAAGAAACGTGAAAGCCGCTTCGGTTCTGCGGTTCACGTTGTTCTGCTGCTTTCAGAACTCGTTCTCACACAGACAAAGGCCTCGGACCTGCAGCGGTAATCCTCCGCGGTGCATTGTGGGTAAATAAGCAGCCTCTGCACGGGAACAGATGATACTCGTCGTCTGTCTGCTCAGTTTAGGCGAAGTAAGAAGGAACTTTTTCCCGCAGACTGAAAGCGTACAGATTGAGGTGTTTCCTCAGAAGCCGGAGGAAGGAGCCGGCTCATCGGCTGACCGCCTTGAAGCAGGCCCGCCGCCGGCCCTCCGCCGCTGCCGGAGCGCGCCTCGCTTCTTCTTCTCCGGCTGGCAGGCACAACAGAGGCCAGCGTGGGAGGCTCCGAGGCGTCGCCACGCGCACGTGGCACGGGGCCTCAGATGAAGAACCGCCCGGAGACGCTCCTCAGAAGGCGGGAGTGCTTCAAAGGCAGAACGTTGGGGCTTTCATAAAAAAGATACCTCATTAAACAGTTTAATACGTTCCATTCATCACCATAGTTACGTAGACGGCGAAAGAATACGTTTCTGAAAGAATTGCGGAAAACGTAGCAGCTACTCGTCTGAACGCGAGGACAGGAGGTGGAGCGAGAAACGCTGGTTCCAGATCAGCGTTCGGCGGACGGGAGGGAGGAACTTCCTGCGCACTCAGCCTCATGCATTTAAAGAGATCAGGTTGAACACGAACTCCTTCCAAAATCAATCCTGAAGCACAGGAGACCTGACTTACACACACCGAAATAAGATGAATATTCGAAATAAAAGGAGGAGCATTTGTCGTTCCAAAGAAGAATGTTTTTGTTCTTCTTCTTGGAATTCAGGAACGTCCACATTTCAAATGGGATGTTCCGAGACTGTCCCCCCGACAATTCTTTTCTTCTCGCAAACTAATATGTTTGAAGTTTTTGGTTGCCAACTGTGCGCCACGAGCTATTTCAAATGTGTGCACTATTGATATTTCCCGCTTCAGAACAAAAAAACCCTTCAATACGAGCTGCGGAGATCTCTTTCCGGCACGTCTGCTGGGGGCAAGTGAGAGGGGGGAGCCACAGACTTGTGAGGCGTTGTTTACACGCCCTTATCTTCTGCCTCATTGTAAGACTACTTCTGTCTTTCATCCGTCAACGATATCAGTTGTCTGGTTCAGTGTGTGCAAAACACTTGTTATTACTAAACCATTGGAATTAAAATGGATATATAATGTCATTTTGATTTATGCACACACACAGTGTACATATATATGTATATATATATATAGTGTCCTAAGTTTATTAATAATAAGTTATGACAAGTTATATATATTTATTCTCTCTCACACACACACACACACACACACACACACACACACATATATATATATATATCTATATATATAGTGTCCAAAGTTTATTAATAACAAGTTATACATTAAACAACTTTATGGGGTAGTGGTGGCCTAGCGGTTAAGGAAGCGGCCCCGTAATCAGAAGGTTGCTGGTTCGAATCCTGGTATGCCAAGGTGCCACTGAGGTGCCACTGAGCAAAGCAGCGTCCCCACACACTGCTCCCCGGGCGCCTGTCATGGCTGCCCACTGCTCATTCACTTCACTTTTCACTTTCACTTTTATAGATATATATACACTCTCTCAAACACACACTCACAAACACGCACACTTAGTTTACTCCCATGTATGAAATTTAGTGTTTAAATAAAGCTTTTTCTAAGCTTGCTTATTTGTATGCTTTTATGGTTATTTATTATTCATGTGACATAAAATCTTTGAAATATTTGTAAAAGCTTTTTATCCCGTTCCAAAGGAGCAATAAAGGCGTGTGGATGACCTCATCAATGCTCGTACAACAATTAAGACTGCAGCCTTGTCAGCCCGGAGTGGGTGACGTCCTCGTGGGAGGGGACGTGGAATGCAGTTGAATAACTTTGCCACTAGATGGACCAGCGCGTCTTGCCTTCACCGTTGGTGACGCGTGAACAGTGACGCTTCCGGAGTGAAACTTTCCTTCTAATTATTTACTTGTTTGGTTTTCTCTCTTCTAGGTTTTTCTTTACACCGGCATCCTGCCTGTTGTCGAGATTAAAAACAACTTTCATAAAGGTGCAAACCAGCAAACAAACCTTGCATATCAATGCAGGAAGGGTTGACTTTTGTTTGCAGTGCGCTGCTGGTGTCAGGGGAGCAATTTCCTTGTGATGAGCCTGAACTCTCCCCTCCTGGAGGAATTCATTAGACAGGATGTTAAAGGGCTCCCATCCCGCTCCCAAGCCCACGTGGGAGCCGCCGTGCGAAGGGGGGAGACCCAAGGGCGCCGGCATGACACACGCCGCAACATCCCTACTAATAACGCTTTGGGCGAGGAGGAGTACAAATAAAGCGCATCAAACGCAGGAGGGGAAGAGCAAACGCTGGCGCTGACTGACACGAGAGCAAATAAGACACTAATTTCATCAAGTCGAGTAAATAAGCGTCTAATTGGCAACCATGCACACTCAAATGATCAGAGTCTTCTCTCTGCCTTGGGGGAAGGAAAAAAAACAAACAAACTTCAACTTATTTAACTTATTTATTTGTGTTTTATTTCATTAGCGAACAGGGTATTAATATTTCTCTTAGAAAACAAAAAAACAAAAATGTATATATTAACACAAGAATGATGGGGAAAAGTTGCTTATTTGCATGTAGCCTTTCGAGAGATAGGAAAAACACACACTCCTGATGTAAATGTGTGTGTGAAGTAAATGGTCACCCATAACTGAGGTGTTTCCCAGCATTTCTGTTATATTAAAAAAAACCACCCAGAAGTGTATATAACCACGTTAATATCAAGTCAGCCCGTGCAGTCTGGGTTCTACAAGAGGACAAATAAGCATCATCTTCTCTGAAGGCAACAGGACTCAGATGTCATTATTGTGAACACACACACACACACACACAAAAACCCACTTATATAGTACATTTACATATTTCTGATGAACAGGAACGCACTTGAAAAAGATTAACAGGCAAATAATTTATCCTTTCACGTGTCCGCACGAGGCACGTTGCATTTGAAGTGTTATGGAATTTGCTAAATGCGTTGAAATAGAAAACCAGACAGTATGAACAGTAATATACTCTACGTATTCTAACAGGACGAAGCGTAACAAAAAAAAAAAAAAAGAAAGAAAGAAGAAGAACGAAAAGTGCAATTGTGAAGGAAGAGAGTCTGCAGACGTACCTTTCCGTACGGTACATTTTCCTTTTAGTTCCCAGACAGACACGTTCCTCCTTGTGTTTGTGTGAAACAGGCCCCGCTGGCCACAGCCTCTCCCGCCTTCTGAGGCGTTTAACCACACAAGCCAAGCATTAGTGAACGCATAGAAAGGCCTTTCGCTTTGGTGAGCAACGCTTGTGTACCTTTCACAGGGATTCTACCCTGGCCCTTCAAAAGCCCTTTCATTTGTTTACTTACCGGTTTGCGTATTTTGGTAAAATGAAATGTGCAAACTACACAAGAGCAGCTGCGGCTGACGTGAACAAGTCCGAGGTCTTTGGCTGTTGCGCTACAGTCGTCCCAAGACGAACGCGCTCGGCTACATGGCATCTAGCGATTTCGCAGACTAACGTCCGCCGACAGCTAGGCTGCGCCGGCTAATTTAATTTGCAGCAGGGTCTTGGATTACAAACGCACGCAACTCCACACTGATAACACTCTCCAGGCTGCGCCATTGTGCCCGAGTACGGGAATGAGAAGGCGGTAAAAAATGAAAAAACTCACCGTTTAACCCTGGCTCGGGACTGAAAGGTGAGTTATTACTCGGGGAATTAGCGTATTTTATTGTAACCGGGGTTACGCATAGTCATACGCGGGTAACGTGAGAGTGGAAGCATGAGGAGATCCACTAGACGTCTCCTCGTGGAAATGGGGCTGTAAATGGGCTGCTGTGGAACAACAGGTGGCGTTTTTTTTTTTCTTTTTTTTTCGGATTCTGCTGGGAATCTCAGTGCCGTCCCCACGGCACAGACGCCGTCCGCGGCGCCGGGAATTTCTCAATGACGGACAGATGTTACAACAGAAAAACATTCGACAACAGTCATTTTCAATTAACGCGCCGATTCCCTGCAGAGTGGGGAAAAAAAAGGGATGCCGGTACGCCCCGGAGGAGATGTTCTCGGTTCCAGCCATTGTCCTTTTCATGATGCACACACACTGCCTATTACAAGAGGTCACAGCGAACACCATGTGCTAAGAACACCAACAGAACCGTCATGTGGGTTAACAACGGTCTTGACTTCCATAATAAAGAGAAGTGCCTATTACAACATGCTGAGGGGACACCGGTGACGTTACGGTGAAGCACTGCACCACCCCAATGGCATCCATCTAATCGCTCGCCGGCCATGTGCAGCACCACGAGAGCCAGTGGACAACAGGATGCTTCCTGAAGGTCACCAGGACCACCCCTGGCATGGTGTCTTCACCTCATTAAAATTAACAGCATTCATTCTAACATGGCAACAGCCAGGAGGAGGGAGATAACGATCATTTAAAAAAAAAAAAAAAAATGTCAATTTTGCTATTGCACATCTCGCTTCTCGGAAAATCTGCCTTGTGTTGCAATGGACTCTACTGAATCAGATGCACCAATGTGACAGGAATGATTTTTCCACTCTTGATAGCATCTGAGGCACGGGTAATGAAGGGTGGCGTGGATTATTTTTTTTGGGAAGGACTTATTAGACCTCGGTCGGTCGTCTTTTTTGTATTTTTTGCTTTTTCTTTTGCCCAGTAGAAACAGAGGATCAGCACAGTACACAGAGGACATGAGGTCTCAGTTCCGGGCGTGCATGTGCTTGGCCACTTCGTACACGTAGGTGATGTCTGGCCTCTTCTCAGGGTCGGGGTTGATGCACATATCTACCAGCTTCCTCAGCTGGGACACAGGAGAGAGAGAGAGAGAGAGAGAGCGTTTGGTTTATTGAACAGCATCATATTTAAGAGAAAATTTACAGTCTGTATTCAACATCCACCTAAAAACTGAAATAAATACAGAATGCCGAAATCGAGTCTGATTGGGCGCTCCAACTCCCCGGCAGCGCACCATTATTTAAAAAGGAGAGAGAGAGAAAAAAAAAAAAAAAAAAGAAACAAAAGAAAAAGAATGTGCACGCAGCCGGGTCGTCATGGCAACCGCCGGTGCGCCGCGGAAGGCCTGGCTGCTGTTGCATGGCGCCGTTGTCGGCGGTAACCGTAGCAGCGCAGTGCTGCCACGCGTCAGACCCCTTGCTTATGTGAAATGCAAATGCGGCGGAGCGTCCTGGAAATTAGCTGGGAGCTGCTGGGTGCGGCGGCGAGGTGTCAGAGATGCAGATATGTAAAATATTCATGCGCTCCGCGGAACGTGGTATTGGGGGGTCGGCGCGTCTCTGCCTCTCTCTCTCTCTCTCTCTCTCTGTGTGTGTGTATGTGTCAGGTGAGGAAGGGTACGATCTGTAGACGATGGGTAAATGACACAACAAAGACGGGGGGCTGACAGTTTTCGCCTCTCCGTCAGGAGCGCTGTTTACAGGCACACGGGGAGAGGCAGGACCCGCTCTCCCACCCTGACAGAGCGGGGGATCACTGCACGGAGGGGGGAATATAATGGGCGAGGGGGTAGTGCAGCCCTTGCCCACATCCTGCAGTCACATGACTGGACATGGTCGCGCATTTATGCTAAATGTGGGCTAATATCATAACAAAGACCTATAACCATAGAACTAAAGTTAAAGAGAGTCTAAGACAAATTACAGATCTGGAGCATTTTAGCATTGTAATTACGTATCGCAATTAAAGGTCCGATGATCTTATTTGATGTGACATGTCTTGTTGGACTACGACAACGATAAGTCTCACATTTTGCTTACTACCCTTATTAGGCAACTTTACATTACTGAATTACAGAAAGTCGCTGCTATACCACAACTTTTCAATGTAATTTTTGTTTTCCGAACCTCAGCCGTTTATCACATATATAACACACACATAACATGATCTCAACACCGCAGCTCTGCAGCGCCTGTAAGCATTATCGCTCGGCGGCTAGAAGGCGTGCAGAAGGAAGGCGGGGCGCGTACACGCTGGCGCCTTGCGTTCCAGGAGGGTGGCGAAGCGTTAAGTCTGAGGGGCCAATCAGGGCGCGGCCGTACACGTACCTCTTCAGAGTAGTGATCGGACGGGAGCGGGGGGTAGTCGCACTGCTCGATCTTCTTACACAGCGAGTACAGGTTCATCTTGTCTCCATAAAAGGGGCTCTGCAGGGCCGCCATCTGCCGAGAGGGAAGAACGGGAGAATTCTGAACGGTGAGAAAGTACTGCAACCACGGCAATAAGCATTATGAACCAGGTGTGGTGTATTTCGGAAGAAGCCATTAAAGAAAATGGTTCAATTCAAGGCAGCACGAAGTGTTCATACATGAACTAGCGACAAAAGGAGAGTTTCTGGCACAATGAAGAAATCATATTAAAAACGAAATCCCACCGATGGAACCACGTGACAGTGCAGAGTCTCGTGTCGTCTGCCCAGCCTGTTAGATTCGGCGTCAGCCGAAGACTGAGGAACGGTTTTGGAGACCCGCCGTCTCTCCAGCCATGGTCTCATTCAGAGCAGAGCAGACACTACACATCCCTTCAACGTCTCTCCCGTCTTTCACTCACTCACACAGACTAAAGGCTAATGCTACGTAGCATGGGATCCATAGCGCAAACGTCACTATAAACAGGTAACAGGTACATTTCTAATAAGGTTGAGCCAGGCTAAAACGATGAAATACTGAATGCGAATTACAGAAGGCATTGCTTGTCACAATTTGACTGTTCACACCGCAATAACAATCTTTAGCTGCCACATTTCCTAATTATCTACCATCGTGTTTGGTTGGCTAAGCTGGTAAAGACAAGTAGAAATGGTGACTAGCCTGGAAGAAGCAATCCCACTGCACCTGCAGAGCCCCCAGCAGATACCAGCAAACTACAGGGTGGGACATTTATATGGATACACCTTAATAAAATGGGAATGGTTGGTGATATTAACGTCCTGTTTGTGGCACATTAGTATATGTGAGGGGGGCAAACTTTTCAAGATGGGTGGTGACCATAGTGGCCATTTTGAAGTCGGTCATCTTGGATCCAACTTTTGTTTTTTCAATAGGAAGAGGGTCATGTGACATGAAATTTATTGGTAATTGCAGAAGAAAAACAATGGTTTTAATGTAACTTTATTCTTTCATGAGTTATTTACTTATTTACGTTTCTGACCACTTATGGGGCAGTGGTGGCCTAGCGGTTAAGGAAGCGGCCCCATAATCAGAAGGTTGCCGGTTCGAATCCCGATCCGCCAAGGTGCCACTGAGGTGCCACTGAGCAAAGCACTGTCCCCACACACTGCTCCCCGGGCGCCTGTCATGGCTGCCCACTGCTCACTCAGGGTGATGGGTTAAATGCAGAGGACAAATTTCACTGTGTGCACCGTGTGCTGTGCTGCTGTGTATCACATGTGACAATCACTTCACTTTTTTTTTTTTTTTTTTTTTTATAAAATGTGTTCAATGTCACCAACCATTCCCATTTTATTAAGGTATTTTATTAAGGGCCATATAAATGGCCCACCCTGTATATCTGACACACTCCACGACAGCGAGATGATGAGGATGGCGGACGCAGCCCCTGGAGAGTTGTCCACGGGATGGCGCAGAAGCACTCGGCGGAGAGTCCAAACTTCCCACCAAGTTTCCCCCGCGGCCAACCGGGCCGAGTGGCCTCGGCAGCGCGGGGCGGGGCGTCGGGCTCACAGGTGGAGGGACGCACCGTCATCGCTGGCTGGCTGGCGGCGGCGGCGTCGTGATTAAACCGCGCTACTGTCACTATGATGAAGCAGGGCCGGCGAGAGGGATCCATTTACATACGCGCACACACACACACACACACGGACGCACCTCCGAGCCTCAATCACAACGCGCAGCCAATTAGCCGCACACATCTGGTGCCGAGCGCTTAGCGACACTGCTCCGTCTTGTGCTGATGGTACAAAAAGACGAGTGGAGGGGGTGGGTGGGACACGGGCATCATGGAAGTCATCAGTCTAGCTCCGGCGTAAAAAACAAAGAGGCTCCGCGTTTAAAAAAAAACGACGGTGACATTTGCAAATGATTACTGTCCCAGCAGTGGCGAGGCGGGGAGCGGCTCCGGACGTCATTACGCGCAACGCGCGGCGGGGTTCGTTATTGCGCGGCCGAAAATACTTTTTTTTAATTTTTTTTTTTACCAACAAAGCCAACAGAGGAGAGGCGTCAGCTCAACGCGGCTCTGTCGAAAAGTCAGCCCCGTGGGCAGAAAAGTCTGCGACTGCCAAAAATATATTTTTTTATTTTTATTACAACAACTACTAAAAAAAAAAAAAAAAAAAAAAAACCCCAAAAATAGATGAACCCGGAGAAGAGGCTGCAGTCTGTAAGCCCGGTAACATAAATCTCATTCCGAAGTAAACTTTGATCAAGTGTTGTTTGCTCCACCTAATCTGTCAATCAATTTATGAATTACACCGGTTTGAAATTGAGTTTGAAGGGCTTCCTGTGTCTGGGCCACTGGTCTCGTACGTTCCAGAACGCTCCCGCTGTTCTTCTGACCAACTTCTCTTGGCTTTTGCGAGTTCAAAAAGGAAGATGAGGGGAGATTGCAACAAAACGATGGGACGCTCCACTTCACCGATACTTTACACCAGGCTGTAAAAATGAACTAATGTGCAAATTTACAGACTATTAGCTTGATCGAAAACATTTGACTTCAATTGAACCACTTGAAATTAATTATTCTCTTAAAGCATCATACGGGTAAAATTACATACACACCCACACCCACACACACAGCAGCCGAGAACTCAATTATAATGACAGTGGAGGACAGAGGGGCGAGTGCAAGCAGTTTGCGTGTCGGAGCGAGACGGAGAGGCGGCCGGGTTGTCAGGGGCTTCGCCGGGGCTCCTCAAGCGAATCAGTGTGTTTTCAGCGCCTGGCCTCGCGCTCGCTCACCCTTTCACACACCCGCTAATCACACCACACATACACACACACACACACACACTCAGTGGGGAGCAGGAAACAAGACACTTCTAACCCCAACTTTTATCAGCCGCCACCTCGGTCAACGCGCAAGTCAGTCAGTCCGACACCCTCTCCCCGCAGTACACCATGTACACGTCTACTCCGCGACTTCCGTTTAAAGTATCCAAAAGTGTGAACATGGGGGCCTGAACAATTAAAACGGTCCGGTTTCCCTCGTTTGCCTGCAGGTGTTGCTCAAGGAGGTGGAATGCACAGAAAAATCCACCGCAGCAGACAACAGTTCTGTGTTGCACGCCTGGTTTGCAGCGATTCAAAGCATTTCACACAAAAATACTTTCAGGACCTGAAAGATTTATTTCTAGCTGGAACCATGAAAGCATCAGTGGGTGTCATTCTGCTTTATTTCGGAGAGCACGGTGCAACCGGCCCCATTGACTGAGATTTCATTTCATTTATTATTTTTTTTTGCATCTCTGCTGTCATGTGAAAACTGCCTTTTTAAAAATATATATATTTACATGTTGTGTCCTAGGATGAAGGTGATAACTCCTAAGCTCCTAACACAGTCCACCTAACTTAACAAAGACATCTGAGAACTTAAAGAGCTTTACAGATGTATAGAGCTGAACTTAAAATGCATTTAATAACAGTAAATAATGAAGAACTGGGTTGGATCCCAATTACATCAACTAGACAGTTCTATGTGCTAGTGGTTTAGCAGATTGCTGGGAGAAAGTTACGAAGCTATCCTTGGGTTATTCTTTACAATGAAGTGGAAACGAAAACAATATGTGGTCAAAAAACAAGCAACAAATCAGAGTGTTTTGTCTGGTATTCTTGAGGCTATATGGTAACAAATATATAATAATAAGATAACCTTGTTTTAATTATGAAATTGATTTGGCTAAAAGAAAATGTTGTTTTTGTCTATTATACTGGGTATTTGTACTATATTGACTGGGTTAAATAGAATTGCATTACAAAAAAGAGAGATTAAAATACCATTTTCATTGACTAAAACTAGTTTAAACTTGACTAAAATGAGACTAGGGCGCTCAGACTTTTAGTAAACTGAAACTTGACTAGACTAAAATGAGTCTGGACGTGACTAAAACTAATAAAGACTAAAATGACAGATTGACACACTACTAAAATTAAGACAGGACACCAAAATAAAACTACTATGTGCAACAGTTGAATTCTCGTGATAACAGAAACTCTTACTTACATACACACACTCATAAATTCTGACCCAGTGGTAGATGTGTAAATATTTAAACACACACACACACACTCACACAGTCAGTAGCATGTCAGCGCAATCCCCCCCATGTCTCCACCTCTACCTGATATTTTGCCTCCTCGCCCCATCACTTACCACGACTGGCACCGGGTGTGACAGTAATTGTGCCTGTGTGTGAGTGAATTACTACCTGTGTGTGTGTGTGTGTGTTTGTGTTGTGTCTGCATCTGCACACACACTCGGACCAAACCCGTATCATATGGTGGAAATAAACTACCCCAAGCAGAGCGCCCCCCCCCCTTCTCCCCATTTCCTTGAGAGGAAGAGCGAGAGAGAGGGTGTTTTGAATTTGAGGATTTGTACAGCCTGCACCAGTGGGATTATGGGTAAGAAACTCTGCTGTTTACAGTAACATCTGGCAGCGTTCAGCAGGCTAGTGCTCTTGCATGTTGTTAGCGCAGAATAATTACAGCGCAGCAAAGCGCACAGAGCTATTTAGGCAAAAATGGAAATGCATCCAGAGTACAGTGCCTGTGTGTGCATGCGTGTGAGCAAGTGTGTGTCTGGATGTGTGTAACCAAGTGTGCACACATGTGAGACACTGCACCTGTGTGAAAGAGAGCGCTCCAGAGAGAAATACTCACACAAAGCCTGTGTTTACAAGTCTATAAATGTGAGAAACTGAAAGTGTGTGTGTATATATAAATATAGTTCTCACAAAGATAGCAAAACACCAGCTTTCAGTGAAAGTTGGTGTATTTAGCTAGTCCTCAGTATGGAAAAAAAGCTTACTATAAAAAGATTCAATTATATGTGTGTGTGTGTGTGTGTGTATGTGTGTACATGCAAGCAAGCTAGTGTAACCAAGTAATCAAGAGAGTGTGAGTGTGTGTGTGTAGGTTGGGGAAATTTTGTACATATTCCAGCAATAATTTATAACAGTGTACCTCTAAATGTGTGTGCACACATGTGTAAAGCACTTTTTTTTTAAGTTGTGTGTGTGTGCTTTTTTTTTTACATGAACAGAAGTACACATTGTGTGATAGCGTGTATGTCTTCGAAAGGAAAACTTAAAGTGAAACTGACGACACTAGTTCCAAGTATAGGGGGAAAAAATGTGTATTGAAAAAAAGATTTGAAGAAAAAGTGTGTGTGTGTGTGCTGGACAACGGGAAGAGGGCAGAGGTGGGGTTATGGCCTCTTCGTCAGGAAGACAGAAAGAGTGCCTGTGTGCGTGTGTGTGTGTGTGTGTGTGGGGGAGAGTGTTACTGAGGTTTTTCATAAAAAAAAAAATAAATTTAAAAAGAGAGAAAAGGCACATCTGCACCCAGCAAAGGGTTAAAGCCGCTGCGGCGTATTTTCATGCATCTTGTGCTTCTGACAGATGAAAAATGTCAACTGTCCTGTTTTTATTTTGGAGTTTTTGCACCATTCATCTGCTTCATTAGTGGCGGGGGCTGCAGCCCCTGACAGCTGCTCGCCCCGCGTCTCCCAGCCCCTGAATTTTTCAGGCTAATTTGATTCAGCGCTGCCGAGCCGACGGGCGAGATGATTGACTTGCTCCCTGACCCCCAGGCCCCGCCGTACCCGCCGCGCCCCCCACACAGAGCGCTGCGGCCCCCCCACGCACACACCCGCCCTCATTGGTATTCCGGGGTCGTCCGCTTGGCGCACCGCTGGCCTGCTGTCGGGCTGGTGGCGCAAGTCTGTGCTGCGCGTGCGCGCACACACACACACACACACACACACACACACACACCTCTCTGCTGTACATCGTTGCCCTTTAACCCCATGCAGCCGCGGGCGGACGGAGCGCTCGGCACGTTAGCGGTGTCGCCGCGCTCGGCGTGAAGGTCTCGCCGGGGGGGGGGGATGCCGTTCGCTTAATTAATATTGATCTCCTCCTCTTCTCCCCCTCCCCAACCTGCATGCCAATTAAAACAGGGACTCGGCCGCGCACCGCCCCGCACCCGCGTACCCGAAGCGCGAGCGATGCGCCGGAACAACGGGGCGAAAAATCCATCACTGTTTCATCCGGTTCGGGGTCCTTCATGTAGCACTTGTAATGATATATTAATCAAGGCTGAGCGGAGGGACCCCAATTAAATATACATCCCCGATCCCGCCGCCGCCGCTCACGACTCGGCAACTTTCAACTTGCCTAGGTGCGGGAGGCAGCGTCCTGGAATTAGACAGAAGCTCAAAATTCTCAATTTCACCAACGGTTCTTATGCATCATTAGTAAAACATGGAGGAGAGGCTGCTCATCAGAATGCCGAGGGGGCTGCCAGGCAACCCCCTTTCCCCGCCGATCCCACTCGCTCCTCCAGCGTCTTTAAGGAACATGAGCGCTGTACAGCAGAACCATGCAAAACAACGTCGGTTCAGCAAAAAAACAACAAAAAAAAAAACTGCTGGATGGAAAAACGGGTGTTTGTAGAACATTATTAGAGCTGTCTAGTCCGTGGAGTTCAGCACAACTGTGGGATAACAGTGTGGGAATTTGCTCGATTGTAAAACAGCTGGTGGAGCAACTTTGCTCCTCGAGCAAACAAAATGCTTCCGAAAAATTAGGCAGCACACAATCATTGTTTAAAAAATATATATAATCCGCTACTACAAATGTTCAAAAGGTCCGGTGGAACAGCCTTGGGAAGAAAAGTATGTAAAGATGTGTTGATTCATTAAAACTACTAATTGCTGAAAAGACTTGTAATGAACGGGCAAAATAAAATGGAGCCTAATGGCATGATAAAAATAAAAAGCAAAGGCCACTGGCAACAGGTGGAGGGCCACAACACACCACAAACTGGTCCAGTAGATGCTAATTTGAGAGAAAATTAATCTGAATATGAAATGTATAAAGTGATGTAGGTTAGTTTAAATTGTTATTTAAAAAAATCGCCCGTCCTTAATTTTGCAGTAATTTAAGCTGTAATTTTTTTGGCTTTAAAAATCTGCATTCAGATCATACAAATGACATTTAGGAGCATTTTCTCAGGCATGATTCTCGGGTTCTCGAGCCTCATCATTCAGGTAGAATTATTGCCATGCGATGAGAAGAGCAGAGGAGAGGAGCCCCGACTCCCCCTCTCTCCGTGAGAAGACGGTTTGATTTCACCTGCCCAACCTGGCACAGGATGACAAGCAACTCCATTCAGAACATCTGAGGAGGTACGGATGGAGGGAGGGTGGGGGCGAGAGCGAGGAACCGTAAAACATTTTTAACAGAGGTGCAGGTCGGCACTTTCGGGCCATGAGGACGCAGTCGGGCCAAGGCACTGCGGCCAGATTTATGCCAGTATAAATCCCACAAAATCCATGGTACACAGCTATTAGTGCTGCTTTAATAGGACATCAAAGAGCAGAGCAACACACAGAGACCAGTGACAGACCAACGGGACACGTCTGTCTTTAATACAAACTGGAGATGCGGAAAAAACACGGAGGATTAATGATAAATGAAATATGGAATAGACGTGCTATAGACGAAAGAAATATGGAGGGAGGAAGCTAGACAGACTCTATTCTGGCCTCAGACGGACAGACCGTTGACTCCAGTGGTTGTAAAACGGCCCATTATCGGATGGAAACTCCGGATTTCGGCCCGGCACCCAAACTTTTACCGCCCTCTCGCGAGCCAGCTACGTCTCCCCGCGCGGAGACCATTGCTAGCTTGACGCTAACAGCATATGCTGCCCGCTCCGGAGAGCGGCCGGCCTCCGGCCAAGTCTTCTTTGCAGCTATTGGCAGGAGAACGTCGGTGCTGGAACGAGCCAGGAAGTCTCCATCCAAGAGAAGAAAAGCTCCGCGGCACGGAGAGAGAGGGGCTGGCCGGCGGGCCAGGGTGGAAGATAAAGACGTCAAGACGAGGCTTGTTTTTACTCCGCGCCGTTTGGAGACCTTCAGAAGGGTCAAACGCAGCAATAACATGTAGAAGAATCATTTCTTCAGGTTTGAGTAGACGTGAAGGTGTCGATAAACGCAAAGGCCAAGATCTCCTGGAAGACGAGTTCGGTTGGGGAGCCGGCACTGCACACATGCCATGCATCCCCGTGTCGCCAGGGCAACGACCTCCAGCTGGCCAAGAAGCCCCCCCGCGCTCTGGCAAAATAGCGCCTCTAAAGGGGAGCCTCCATCAAAAGGAATAAAAGATGCAGATACAAGGATACAATGCGCAGGTATTGATGATTTTCCTTCTCTCCTTGAGCCCAAAGGCGGGAACAGCTGAAAGATTCATGCTCTCAGAAAACAGACACACACAACAAAAGAAGATCAATACGGATCAATTGAGTGTGGCAACCCGTCTTCAAATTCAGGTATTCAGAGAAGATGGAGCTCACAAACACATCCACAAAGAGACGGCGGGATAATTAGACGTGGCGCGCTCAGATCTGGGTCTGGGGGTGCGCCAAGCCGACAGTGTAACTGGTAACGATCTTAAGGTATCCTGCTGAAGAGAAGACCTCACCAGTCTGTGGACCTTTTCATTGCATCAGTCCACTCTTAATCGCCATACTGCCCCACAGCATGCTCTTAATATTACATTTCATTTATAGTACAATATTACTGGGATATAAAAATGGCATCAGGCCATATTTTCAAGCGTCATACAAAACGTAGTGCCAGGGGTGTGACTTGAACTGAACTGTCATAGCCGGATTATTGGAGGCGCTCCATATCCGCGTTTGATGTTCATTATGTATGTATTGCGTGCACCTGTTGTCATGTGTATAAATGTGTCCTCATTGTGTTCTACCTTGCTCTGTGTGCCCTGTCGAGCCATTGCATCTACTCTTCCCCTGCCCTGCCGGATTCCTGACATTAACCCGTACATTAACCCGTAAGGGTGGTAGCAGCCTAGTGGTTAACACACTCGCCTATGAACCATAAGAACCCAGGTTCAAATCCCACTTACTACAACTGTGTCCCTGAGTGTCTTCAGGGGGGGACTGTCCCTGTAACTACTGATTAAGTCGCTCTGGATAGGGGGCGTCTGATAAATGCAAATGTATGTACTGTACGTACTGGTGTGTGAAAACAGATTTCAGCAGCTTAGTAGAAAGGCTGTATTTCAACAATGGTAAATTAAACTAAGCCAGGCTTCTTCTGGTTAGCTGTAGCTGAGAGACGATGAGCTAAAATGTGCACCCTGTCTTACTTATTATTGCCGCTAAACCACAGAGACAGCCGACTGTGTTAGACTATACATATTTTTTGTAAATGTTTGTAGTCAGAATCATTTCAGGGCAAGATGGCCCCGGTTATCTAAAACACATGTAAACGTCACCGTAATTCCCCACGCCGACTTCAAACACTCTCCAGGTACCCTGCACAGAGCGTTTACCTCATAAAGTGTAAACCCATACCGCAATTTTCACGACAGACCCCGTTATGTCTGCTGTGGCAGAGAGGGGGTGGGGGCTGAAAGGAGACAAACACTACAGCATGATGTATATATGTTCCTGGTGTGTGTGTGTGTGTGTGTGTGTGTGTAAGGGGGGGTTCTCTCTTTGTGCATTACCTCGTAGAGCAGGCAACCTAGCGACCAGATGTCAGACTTGAAGTTATATCCGTTTTCGTGCATCCTCTCTGGAGACATGTAATAGGGGGTGCCCACTGGAACAGAGAAGGGAAGAAAGGAGGAAGTTAGCATCCGCTGCGCCCATGTCTAATGCTCACTCGCCCCCCCCTCCCTCCTCCTGCTGAACTAGACACTGGAAAGAGATGCTGCAGTTCACCCATGGACGCTCCAATGACAAGGAGGTATAGAAGAAGCCGGAGATGCGCATATTGAGGAGGAAAGGAAGTTCTTTAAAAGCCATAAAACCACGTACATTCGTAAAATGACGCGCCCGCTGCATTACAGGAGGTCGCGTCGAAGGTGCTGGGGATGTGAATGTCTGCTAGCTAGCAGCTGCGGTTGTCAGTGTGGGTCCACGGGAGCGACGTATATTGATCCGTTGCGAAGTGTTCTTGCCGCGGAGTCCGGATGTTAAGTGAGAACGGTTACTCTTCCCCATCAGCCTGGGGCAGAATGGGCGCATGGGTCATTCACTGTCGAGGAGCGTCTGTATTTTAAAATCAGATGTGTGCGCGTGATTGCATGTGATCGGAGTAAAGTTGGTGCACGCCTGACAGACAGGCAGACGTGTGGACACAACAGAAGGCTGAACGCGTGTCCGCGTGTACTTGCTGCACGCAGAAACCGCGTATAAGCGCGCATGCGTGGACGTGTGCGTTTGTGCCTGTTTGCGAGTGTGTATTTGAGCGTGAATGCACGCGGCCCTATACGCTTTTAAAACACGCCGTCCCGTGCCCGGCCAGCTCGCTCTGCACAGTAAATCAGGTCCCAGGTCCCCAGCAGGCAGGCCTGGGAGCCCCGTCATTCAGCTCTCATTAGTCCGCGCCCGGGGTGATTTAGAGCAGGGGCCGCTGCGAGCGAAGCTCCGACACGCAGGACGCGGATATATTTCTCCACTCCCGACCAGCTTTGAAATTTGATGAAAACCAAAAGCTGCGCCAGTCATGCCAAAGACATTCCAGCAGTTGATGGCTATTCCATGTACTGCAGTTATGGCTCGGTGCTGCCGGAAGGTGCAGCCAGACTGCGGGGATTCCCGTTTCACCCAAAAAAAGAAACCTCTACAGCTTTTCGGCCACCTGCCACATTTATACACCGATAAATGTTAAAATGTCTTTCATTTCTTTAATAAAAATAACTGGCTTTCAATACCCAGTACATTTCTGGCTCGGCTCTATATTAAAATTTCTAGCTTTTCACTGTTTTCTGTGTTTTCTGTCAAACGTGATGAGAGAAAGTGGAGGTGAGCGTGTAGAAAATGATTGTTCCATAATTTCTAACCTAGTTGCACTAGGGGAAAAAATTACCTGTAAATTCTTAAGTATGTTTCATATCTGTCCCTCGCCGACTCCGAGAAGCCATCATTCACTGCACCACCCAGAGAAGGACAAGACAGAGGAAGCAGGAGGTGGAACGCAATAAAAAGCCCAAAAGATGGAGTGAGGAAAAGATAAACAGACAGGATGAGAAGAAGAGGGGGGAGAGAGAGAGAGCAGAAAGAAACTGAGGCAAAGACTGAGGAGGGAGACAAAAGAGCAAAAGAGCGAAAGCAGGTAATTGGCAGTGAGAAATGGACACGGGGAGGCGGAGAGAATGGCAAGGCCCCGGAGATCGGCCGCGGCCCGCTGCTGGCGCTCCTGCAGCTCCGCGTTCAGCCCACAGATGAGCTCTTTGCCGGCACTGTCATAAGAGGCAGTTGGAGTGCGGTGAAAGATTGATGATGCACCAGCAGAAGG
Organism: Denticeps clupeoides; assembly: GCF_900700375.1. Taxonomy (NCBI): domain Eukaryota; kingdom Metazoa; phylum Chordata; class Actinopteri; order Clupeiformes; family Denticipitidae; genus Denticeps; species Denticeps clupeoides. Next base: position 15,774,659 of record NC_041725.1, read on the forward strand.
GAGGGGGGGGTGGGATTGAGGGCGAAGACGAGGAAGAAGAGACAGGCAGCATGCGTTCAAAAAATCCTGACAAATGCTCACAGTTTACAGAAGTTTAGCCCTGGCACAAGAGGCTTAGATCCGGTGTACGAGAGGGTCTCCGGTGGTGGAGAACATCTAACCAAACGATCATCGGGACGGCAGGTATCCACACACACACACACACGCTGAGACACTTGGCCTTGTTCACTCAGCACAGGAGCCCCGGTGCATCTCAGAAAAACAAAACCTGTTAACACGTGTCCCGGCTGAGCCGGCCACACCCCGCACGAGACCGTGTCTCCAGGTGCGGCAGCTTGTGGTCGTATCTCACTTCCGTGCTCCGTATGCGAATGAACACACACCATTTCAGTTTGTATAGATTTTTACCCAGCGTCACACTTCAATGTGACCCTGTTGAGCCCTGCATGAGGACGCGGTGAAGCTTTGTGGCCCAAGACACATTACCATACGCCAATCTCAAACATTTTCGGTGTGTGTACATGTTATACATACATTTATGTACATACATTTACGTTCAAATTACAAATCCGTCAGAGTTTCTGCAGTTCAGAGAGCCACACGGACATGTTTTGTGCATGTTGCGCTACGGTAGTTTTCAATGAAATGTTGTCTCATAATCGGCGACGGTAGTTGGGTAGCCATTACAAGTACCATGATAAAACTACACATTCACTCATAAATAATGGACTGCAACCTATGATTACGTAACATTGCAATTAACCTTCTCTAAGCCACTGAGCTCTTTCTAATCGGCCGTCAAACGCACATCTCCGAAAATGCCGGGGGTCTCCTGGTACTATTTACACGGCGTCCCTTAACATCCATTATTATGTGATTAAAACTGAGACTCCTCTCATATGCTAATAGTCGCGCACGAGCATCATCTCGGTCGCAGAGTGAAACAGGGACACATTACTTATTCATGCAGATAAATTGGAAGTCGTGTTGGGATTGATTTCCATGATTAGGAGTTGCCGCACCCCTACGTACCACGAGAACCTGACAAGGCACAAAGCGCGTCTGCAGTAACTATAATTTAACTGCGACCGGTGCTGTGATTGGATGAGACGCATCGCGACGTCATCAGCGATTTCAGGTTCGTTTTGTGCTATGCAGGGTGAGAGACGGAATTTCATAAAGTTATCCTCACAGAGAGGAAATATCCACTACGTCTAACATGGTTCAAATGTAAAACTTTATGTGCAATGCGGCTTCCGGGTTTCACCTACTTAACACGACGTAAACATTAGAGTGACAATAGGGAGGTAGTAGCCTAGTGGGTAACACACTCGCCTATGAACCAGAAGACCCAGGTTCAAATCCCACTTACTACCATTGTGTCCCTGAGCAAGACACTTAACCCTGAGTGTCTCCAGGGGGACTGTCCCTGTAACTACTACTTGTAAGTCGCTCTGGATAAGGGCTTCTGATAAATGCTGTAAATGTAATGTAATTGAGCAGATCTCCCAATATAGTACATGTAATACATGTACAGTTTGGATTTATATAAGTAAAATTTTAAGATTTACATTTGTATATAATATTGATTGTGTTTGTAATTGCAACAGCACCATTTAATTAATTAAAATTCTATTAATATAAAAACACGAACTACTTGACTTTTCATCACCAGCTTCCCGATGTGTGTGAATTACACACACAAACGGAGCACTTGCTGTTGTTCGCGGTCATCTCTCATTCCTCACTTTTCCTTTTGTTCTTTTTCCTTCATAACCCCACCCCTCTGTCTCTCCCGCGCTCCCGCCCCCTTTTAATTAAACGAAGACGCCCCCCGGCTGGAGGTGCGGAGAAGAAAAAAAAAAAAGTGTGATCTCTTCCCCCATCTCCCTACATCCTGCCCCTCTCCTTCCTGGCATCTGCTGGGCTGCCGAGCCCAGCGGAGCGGCCGCGGTTTAAAGGCAGTGGCTGGGGTAGGTGTTGGTGGTGGTGGGGGTGGGTATTCGGGAGACGTGGATTGTGGGGGGGCGTTGGGGTGCTGACAGGAGAGGATCGTCGCTTTCCAGCGGACCTCCTCTCTGAGCGCAAACCCCCAGTGTTCAAGCATAGCGGGCTCTCTCTCTCTCTCTCTCTCTCCCTCTTCCTCACTCTCATTACAGATCCAACTGTCAACCTTCAGCCTGCCTCACCACTGCCATGCCGAGAGAGAGAGAGAGAGAGAGAGAGAGAGAGGCTTTGGTCGACTCAGCCCAAAGGGGAGACGGAGATCCCGGGTCTCTATGCCCCTGGGTGAGTTTAACCTGTCATGTAGAAACTCATGAATTTCATACCCTGCCACAGAGCACAGCTCTGCCAGGCAGCAACGCGCGCAGGCAAGATGGACGCATTCCTATACCAAATTACACACACACACACACACACGACACTACACACTACACAGGATGCTCTTCACGTAACATTCAAAAGACCGAGTCTACCGACCTGACCAACTACCGCGCACGCTGACATCCAGCCGGGCGCGCGCACCTTGATGAACTGCAAGCCCGGCCTGCCGAGATGATTACATACACACACTCGCATCATGCCCAGTCTGTCTTCCAATTCCACATCTTTTATATATCAAACACGTGCACTTTTCATCCGCCAGCGCTGAGCAGCCCTGGAGGATTTTTTTTCTGAAGGGATGTCCAAAAATACTCCGAGGGCCCGGTTTAACCGACCCGCACCGCATCCACCACTCTGATCTGACTCAATGAATCAGAGAGGATGCGGGAAGTGACAGCGCCGGGCGAGAGAGCGGGAGGAAAGGCTGTTTGTGTCGAGGCCATTCTGCGCGGGCACGGGTGACGGCGGGGAGGCTGCAGCGTGGCGCGTATGCGAGTGTGTGTCTCACGCTGCTAATGCGGCCTTACGTGCATCTGTTTAAAGCGGGTCGTTAACAAGTTACTAGCGAATCCTCTCTCTCTCTCTCCCCCCATATATGTACAATGTTTCATAAAATGGATCTGTGTGTGTGTGTGTGTGTGTGTGTGTGTGTCAGTACGTGTATTTATGTGTGTGTCTGAGTCGCCCTGCAGAGGGCGCTGTGGCCTCAACTTTTAAGAGCGTCTCATCAGCATCCAGCTATTAACGGTGGGATAAAAATCTAATATTTTACAGTAATTTCATTTCTGCTGCTTTTTTTAAAAAATAAAAAAGCAGCCCCGCGTGTCAAACCAGACTCCAAGGAAATGAATTTATCTTTAATCGGCGGCGATCTTCTCAACCCACATTGCCATCATACATACCGCCGACATGCTGTGTCAATATATGCATACGTTTAATTCATGCAACGTACATCGCAGTGCAAGACTGCAGCGGGGTACATGGCTTAGATCCGGTGACCTAGAAGCCGCCGTTGGCCGCAAAAAAAGCCGCGAGGGAGACGGGCTGAAAATGAGAAAAACGTTTAAGCCGCAGGTCACTGAGAATATAGGAAGCACACACACAAGCATACGCGGACATTTTAAATTACCGTAACTCATTAAAATCTGGCCGCATGTTTTTGTGTGTCTTCATGATGGTGTGAGAGATAAAAAAGAGAGAATGACAGACAGTGAGAAAGAGCAGGAAGCTGCAATGTATTTAATTTTTAAGTGCTTCTTCAGAGGACCAAATATACACTAAGATGCTGTTGTGCTTGTGTGTGTTTAGGGGGAATACAAATTGGATCTGTACATATATAATTGGTCAATTTATACATATTAGGGGGTCACAGCAACAGGAAAGAGCTAAATGAAGCTGCATTTTGGCCTATTCTCAGCCCCACGGCTCATGGCGGCAGGTTCCTTAGCGTCTTCTGATCAAATCCATCCTGCTTCTACTTGTTCCCTTATCCCCTAGCTGACCGTTGATGAGGCTTACCTAAGGAGTGGGCCGCAGTTGTTTTGGAGCTGAAGAATCGGCCCAAGCCCAGGTCACCCAGTTTTACGGCGCCAGTAGCGGTAATGAAGACGTTCGCCGGTTTTATATCTGCAGGGGGGGGGGGGGGGGGGGGAAGAAGGCTGGCTCTTAATATTCAACACACACACACACACACACACACACACACACACACGCCAGAGGCGGCTGCTTTGTGTTGAGGGGACAAAAAAAAAAGACAACATACAAGAGAGGGCACAGGCAAACAACAAAACAAAAAAATAAATCATGGTGTGACAAAAGCAGAACGTAAACCTCCAAAAGCACGATGTTACATCACACGCCCTAAATGTAAACTGGACTGAGGTGATTAGGGGCGATTCCGACCCCTTCAGACTAATGGCCGGCGGTTTAAATCACGTTTAAGAGGTCTGAAGCAGACACTGGGTGAAATGGGGGTGGCATTATTGGAAGCATATGCCCCCATAAACACCGAAACTTTGATGTTCAACACCTTGGGACCAATGAAGTGCTCTGACCACACCCCCCACCCCACCCCACCCCTCCGTTCCTGATCCGCACAACCACATTTATATACGCGCGTGCTGAACTGGTCAATAACACACATCAGATGGGGAGCGGGAGGCGAGACGGATTAAACCCGCTCTGTCCTGAAGACCCTCTCGTAACCTCCCCCGTTACTCACCGCGCCCAAGCTGACCCGAGAGCATCGGTGAGAGGCGCGGTGTGGCGTGCGTACACGGCCCAGTAAAGTGCTGTGCAATGCGAAAGTTGAACCGCGGGGGGATCGCGGTGCATCTGTTTTATGTGGAACGGGCGGGCGACGTGATGACGCCGTGGGAGATGAAGGCGGCGGCCAGGACGTGGCGTGATTTTTTTTTCTGGAGACCGCCGCTCAGCCAGGGCTGAATTTGGCAGGAGAGCCGGCGCAGCTAAACTCTGCTGGGGGATGAGGGAGCTGACAGAGGTGAACCTGGACCAGCAGGACTCCTAGAATAGATGTTTCACACCTCTGCTGGCGGCACCGAGCAGAGGAGCAAGGGGGTGGGGGTGGGGGGAAGGAAGGCTGAGCGGAGACCCGAGATGATCCGCCGAGACTTTAACCAATTAGCGATGCAACAGGGAATTCCAGGGAGCCTGACAGAGCGTGGCGAGCGGGGCTACGCTAACGTGGCGCGGTACAGACAGGCGGAGTAATGGCACCGAGTGCAACAGCTCGGCCCCTGCTGGAGATGGCGGGCTGACACAGAGCCATCGCGTCAACTCCAATCATCTCAACGCGCCTCGATGGGGACCGTGGTGGGCATGATTCGGAGATCTTTACATCAGACATAAGATACAAGCTGCGGGCAAGTAGCTGCATAGCACATCGCGTTGGAAAAAGGATGCAGATGTCTGCGGATCAAAATGTGGACAACCATTTCTAAATAGTGGAATGGGCGATCTGTGTCCAGCACTCATAAATACAGAAATTTATAACTCTTAACTCTTCCAAAACAGAAAAGTTGAATTTGCATTTGAACCAGACGACCACAAACTTCAAAGCCCACTTTCTATCATTGTGTCCCCAAACAAGACATGAACCCTGAGTGTCTCCAGGGGGACTGTCCCTGTAACTACTGATTGTAAGGCGCTCTGGATAAGGGGCATCTGATAAATGCCACAAATGTAAATGCTGCTTATTGGCAAAAATATTACTAAGAGAATAAAATAAATATCTGTGACATCTTGGTGACTTTCGCATATGAATTTGATCACTGGTGTCCACTGTGCCCTCTTTAATCCGAAAAACGTGATTATGGATCCACCAGTGGCTGGATTCTCTTTATATTGCAAGCATGTGTGGCTTTGTGTGTGTGCGCAGACTCATACCTCTGTGCATGACACGTCGAGAGTGCATGTGATCCAGCGCACTGCAGAGCTGCACAAAGTACTTCCACACTGTCCTCTCTGGAATAAGCCTCCTCTGCTTCTTAAAATGCTGTTATCAAACCGAAACAGAATCACTTGCACAAACGCACACCCCGACAATAACAACACAACATGCATACATCATAAATGTTATACCAAGTACATGTCGATATTCTGATTCTTATTGCATCGCTAATGAGTTTGCATCATTTGCATCATGGTTGCGAATCTGCTTTGTTAGTACTCTAAATTGCGTGATTACTGTTATAAGAGCAGACACATATTGCTGTTGTTATTGATTAATATTGAAAAGATAGCAGTGAGGACCAACTGGCCTTTTCTTCAGATTGTGTCAGACATAATCCCACCAAACCCTGGATTTAACAGTCTAAGGCCAGGAACTGGACTGGATATTTTCATACCATGACCCATTTTTAAAAAAAAAAAAAAACGAAACTTTAAAAAGTTCACTTTATATTTCCATTAAATGAACACAATTTTATAATTATCACAGAGCAAAAAAAAACATTATTTTGTAAGAATAAAGCATCCCGTGGAATACTGAAGAACTGGGGAACACCACAGACCCCGCTTAAGCGAATTACTCTTCTGCCCGCATAATAATAGCGCAGTAATGGTGTGGTAATATAAACTGGCGCAGGTAAATGGAGGGAGAGGGAACCGCGTTATTCCAGGTCGCGCTAATACGGCCCATTGTGCCCGTTTCTCGGCTGCTCTTTTCCATGATAATAATCCGGGGTGGCTCCAAATGCAATATTCAGCCACTGAATCCCTGGCCCACATCCAAACAAAAGCCTGTGGATCTATTCTTCCTCAGCCCTTTCTATTTGCATATCAGAGGGCTGTTTGATGTCAATGGGGGAGTGCGTTGGCCCCCTTCTATGCCTTTAAAAGCAAACACTGCACATGCAATATTCTGTAAGTACATGCAAATCAAGGACCACTTGATTTCATTTGAATTCTGAGATGGTCAGAGAACGGAGAGGGTGGGTGGGGTGAGACTCGGGGTTCAGATTGGGGGTGGCGACGGGGGTGGATGATATCAAAAAGAATAAAAAATGCTGCGCTCGTGCATTCTGGAGATTCTGCTTTACATATGGCCTGCCATAAGGTGGTATTTATTTCATTATGGGGAGGAGGGGGGGCATTTATTTTTGCAACGACACTGTTTAACATCTAAAAACAGTAACGCCATCGCTAAATTGATTTCTGCACTCTAGCCAGGCAGCGTCCGTGCGTTTGGCCGAATTCATCCATGTCCCAATCTTCTACCCATATCTAATCCGCACCGTTGCTAAACTTCTGATCGAGCGCTACGCAGCTTCAACCTCCGCACTCCTCTGCCGTACATCCGGTCGTTCTGCTGCATGATGCATCTTTTATGCCAGACGAGGTTTCGCTCATTTATTTATTGCATCTCAGGGAGGACCATCTTTAACACGGCGTGGGACAGGTGTCAAATCCTCGTCACTGCTGAGTTCCCAAAACTTGTAAGAAAGACGGAAAAAAAATAGGCCAAGGCCAAGTCAGTGGAAGCTGCTTCGCCGTGGATGAACACGACTGACCCTCGCCTCTCGCGGTTAAGGTTAACTGCGCGAACGGGTAAATCCGGTTCGCCTGCTGTGTAACCTTCAACAATTTTGCAGCTCGCCGAACGTAACAGCATGCGGAGATTAACAAGTTCGACTCATCCCCGCTGACCACACGGTGGTTAAATTCTGCACACTGGCTACGACTTACTTTTATCATGCGCGATAGGTCCCCTGCATCCGCCAGCTCCAACACGATAATGAGCTCGTTGTCTTCGATGAATGATGCGTGGTACTTAATTACGTTGGGGTGATTCAATTGCTGTGGAGACATGAAGAAAATAAACAGCGTAATTCAGGACAACAGCCCTGCCAGGAGCTACTCGTTGTGTAGCGATAAGCCGCCTGAGCATCTTGGGTCTAATGTGTTTTGCAACAAAGGTGCATGGGTTGCAGATTTTGCATGCACATTCACTGACCAATTTAGGAAAGTGCTTCAAGATCATTAGCATTGCATCATAAGCAACTGCAATGCAACCACAAGGCAATTAGGGACCTTGTGTTTGCATTCAAACATACTAGTGCACTTAAAATGTCAGAAATAAAATCAATTATAAATTCATAAAGTAAATGGCTGTGACCCATTTTAGTAATAATATCATGAAAAAAAAATATCTTATAGAAGGCAGCAGCTACTATTTTGATGAAACTATTACCAAAATCCTTGATGCCTAATATAAAATCCACGTTTAAAGCCCCATGGCCACAATTGGACGTATTCTGCATAAAATCAACAGGTTAATACGTCAAGATACATATCAGAAAAAATATGTCATTATCTTCGCTCACCTTGTCTAAAGACAACTAATGGAGTAAGAAGGACAGAAAGACAGACAGGCAAGCAGGCGGACAGACAGAGGTCTAGACATGAGAGCACGTTGTCTGTGTCCGGGTTTTGTGGCATTTCTGCAAACAACTGCTGGCAAAGAAAAGCAGGCCATGCTGTGGCATTCCCACGTCCTCCCCCCTTCCCTTGTCTTCCCGTTTTCTTTTTTTCCTCTCTTTTCTGTTCACGTTGGTTGGTCAATAAGTAAAAGCATCCGGACTGATAAACAAAAAGAATGGCACCCTACCGAACAACAGAGGAAAAAAAAGACAGCAAAGTCTGTCAATCGAAGGCGGCCAGAGGGAGAGGGGCGACGGCCGCCTTCACGTCAGGAATGGTGAGGCGGGAGACGGGCCGGGGCGGCCGGCGATGGGCCCTGACGCGTCAGCGTGGCGTTATTAAAGAAATGTTCACGCTGAGGAGTGATACGCCGCGCTCTGCGCGTGACTTCATCAGAGGAGGAGTGTATTTCGGGCTCGCCGGCCGGAGCAAGCTCGTCTCTGGCAGCGCAGCCCCGCCGATGTCGCCCTCGCTCGCGCTTCCATGCACTCGGTTGGCGAGCCGTGAAATGTGGGGGACATGAGATGCGCAATAAAAAAGAAATAAATAAACAGACAAACAAACAAACGGCAACATGAAATTTTTGGAGCGCCGTGCTTCTTTCTCTCCTTTTTTCCCCTCTTATTTATTCCCTTGGCGCCACGAGGCAGCTTTCACCCTCGCTTTGGCTTGGAGAACGACGCTTTTAAAAAGTCCTTCTGTTTGTGACGGCCTACATTCAGGTTCTCAGCTTGATCGTGTTAATTTATGTGATGTACGGAGGCTGCTGATCCACCCTTAGACGTTGGAAGCCATTTAAATCATCAGAGGGAGGAGGAGGAGGTTGGGATCGGGCTGAAACCAGCCGAGGTGCTCGGTTCGCAATAAAACCAATGGGTTAAAGCACGGGAATAATTAAAGCCAGCTCGTGGCTGAATCACAGCAGGTCAAAGGGCTGAGAACGCAATGCTAATCTGGGTTTTTATGAAAGCAAAAAACATATGCACGTGATACTTTTGCACTGATGTCGTTTGTTACAGGAATCATGCTGTGCTGAGTAAAAGGTGAGATTTCCAGGTTGTGAATCAGCTATTGTTTCATGTCCCTACGTGGAATATTCAGGTTTTACACTAATAAATTGAATTGTGACATTAAAGAAAAAGAAGGACAAACACTGAGGAACTTTCTGTCGAATAATTTTACACTAGTTCACTAATAATGCAATTAGTAACAATCAAAACAATAAATCCGGAGGACAAAGGACACTCAGACAGACAGAAAGCGACAAAGACAGGAAGAAGACATTTCCTCGTCAACACCCGAGCTTGCTGACAGGGGACGGACGAGGGGACTGCTGCGCGGCCGGACGTCGGCAGCCTCCCTCATTATTTCGATTTGGGACTGTGCAGTGAGGTAGAAGGCACGGCTCCCGGTTTTTGCCACAAAATGAGCTGTTTGGAGGTGGGCTGGTGTAATGACCCAACTCATGGTTACCGCTTGGGAGACAATGAGGAGCCAAAAGAAATGGGCCGGCCCGTGAAGCTCTCTGACCCTTGCGACCTGAAGCGGTTGCTGGGCGTGGTGTTGCTAAGGACGGCCAACGCTGAATGATTGGACGTGAAATGGCAGAACAGGGATCAGAATTGGAGCAATTAATCCGACGATCGGAGGCGCTGGCCGGGGGGGGGTGAGAGGGGAGCCAAAGACAAAAGAAACGAAGCCAGACACACCTCTGATCAGAGCCGTGGCAGAAGTGATTGAACTTGTCATTAGCTTGTTAGCGTTTGGTGAAAGCCGGCGCGCCGCCTGCTTAAGTGCGGTTTGATAAATGGAAACGCTCAAACAAAACGACGAGAGAAAAAGGAGAGAGGAGCAAAGGAGAGACATAAAAAAAAAAAACATAAAAAAGGCACATGGGGGAGTCTAGCTAAATTTTCTTTGGGATGCACTGTTGCCCCCGCCCAGCACCCCCTTCTAAACATTACTGATGGAGATAAAAACTATAGTTTTTGGCATAAAAAAAAGAGTCAATCGCAGCCTGAAGGAATGACACGCAGAAGACCGTGATCTGTGCAGTTCCCTCACAAGAAAACTCTTCGTCTAGTGCAGATCAATTGTTTTTTTTTTTTTTTTGTCTTTTCCCCTTCTTCTTCCTTCTCCCCCCCTCTGTCTATTCTCCATCACTCTCTTCTTCTCTGGTATTCGGTCTCAGCTGAGACACCTTTACAAAACATAATCCTGCACATGACGCCGCTCCCCCCCCCTCCTCTCTGTTTTTACCTTTAGGAGATCTATTTCTTTGATGCAATCTTGCCGGGCTTTGGCATCCATCAAGTCGAATATCTATCAAGAGATCAAAAGAGAGAGAGAGAGAGAGAGAGATTGGGGGGTGTTAGGGCGTTTCCATGAAAAAGAAGGCACACAAAAAAACCCATAAAGACATAAAGAACAATACAAAATGTTTCTTGTGCTTTGGAGTGTGGATGTTGAGACTGTGTACAATTAAGGGATCACACCTCAGTGTGTGTGTGTGTGTGTGTGTGTGTGTGAGGTAGCCAGCCTCACACCTCCATCTAACCCCCCCCCCCGCGCTCCAGCTGCAGCGTTGACGACTGTCAGCGAACCGCAGGTCAGCAGGCGCGCTGCAGCAGGACATCGCCGCTCAGCTGTGCCACAGACCAAGATAGCCTGACCCCTCGTAACCGCCAGCTGCTCGACACGCCTGACGGATGTTCCGCACACCACCCTCACGCCGACACAGGCCCGCCCGATTCCTGACCGTCCGCCGGACAGACGTCGGCTTTTTACATTTCCAGCTTTGTGATTGCATCCAGTCCTTCGGGCTTCTCGAATCTCCTTTAATTGTTTTCTTCAGACAGCACTTCGTATTCCAGATGATGCAAAATTCATATTTTTTAAATATTACACTACGGTACTATTCTACGGTACTATTCTATGGTACTAGTGGGGCAGTGGTGGCCTAGCGGTTAAGGAAGCGGCCCCGTAATCAGAAGGTTGCCGCTTCGAATCCCGATCTGCCAAGGTGCCACTGAGGTGCCACTGAGCAAAGCGCCGTACCCACACACTGCTCCCCGGGCGCCTGTCATGGCTGCCCACTGCTCACCAAGGGTGATGGGTTAAATGCAGGGGACAAATTTCACTGTGTGCCGTGCTGCTGTGTATCACATGTGACACTCTCTTCACTTTCTCTTTCTTCTATTCTTCAGGTCCATCAGCTACATATTGTAAAAATCTTGCCACTGCAGCACGTGAACCCTCCAGTTTTTAAGCGACTCCAGTGCAGGTTACACTGTCAGGTCACCTCACAGACCACAGAAGCTCCCATCCGGCTGTGATTGTGCTCCCTCCACTCCTGCCACAGAGCAGCGCCCCCATGATGCTGCAAACACTAGGAGTTACTGTATGGTTGTCATCTTTCCGTCGTGAACGATCCCATTCGTGCAAAAAGCAACCAAGATTGTGCAGCCGCTTCACCCATCTTGGCTTCCCAGGGTGATGGGGTGAGACATACTGTCTCTGGTCCTGATGCCCTTTTGCCAAAAAAAACTGCTAGAATCCATGACATGTCCCATGTCCCTATGTAAAACCCACTGAATCACTTTGAATCACCCATTGAATTTCAAGGATAAAGTTATTACGAGATTAAAGTCCATAGCATTAGGTCTATAAAATCATACAATTTCAAGGAATGAAGTTGTAACATTACGAGAATAAAGTTGTTATATTGGGAGATTAAAGTCATAGCATTATGAGAACATTATGACTCATACTCAAAGTCATACACATTTGAAGCAATGTCATCTTTCGGTGCAGGAATACCAGCATTTCCCTGACATGCCGAGTACTGGCGACGGCAAAGTACTTCTGGATCAATAACTTTTAGGATTGTTCTGATTGTCCCTCCAGAGACAACATAATCTCTTTGAATGGCACATAGGTGTTACCAGCGGTGGCCTAATTTCTGACAGCCCTGTGTCCTTTTATTTCAGTGAACCATGCAGTATAGGCACCATTCAAGACCGTCGATTAAGTTCATTTAAAAAAAAAACGAATTTATTCCTAATTTGTATCAGTGGCCCTAAAACGGCATACACAGCAGCACAGCACACAGTGCACACAGTGAAATTTGTCCTCTGCATTTATCCCATCACCCTGAGTGAGCAGTGGGCAGCCATGACAGGCGCCCGGGGAGCAGTGTGTGGGGACGGTGCTTTGCTCAGTGGCACCTTGGCAGATCGGGATTCGAACCGGCAACCTTCTGATTACGGGGCCGCTTCCTTAACCGCTAGGCCACCACTGCCCTCAAAAAACTGAAGTGGCCATAACATCTGAAGGCTTTAGTGAGGATCGAACTCATGACCCCTGGTTTACAAGACCAGTGCTCTTGCCATTGAGCTATGAAGCCATTCAAGATCCATAATCAGAACGTAGAATGGACATCCAAACCCAGCATAAAACGAACCAAAAGTTCTGTTTGGAGATTCGCTCACATGATTATCAGCAATTCTGAAGGTTATAGGCATCCTGGTCTTGTCTCCATCACAGAGGACAGAGTTTTGTCCTCAGCCTCTCAGTGACCTTCCGTGCTCAGGCTCTTATTGCCCGGATCCTCAGTTTGGAAGACAGTTGGTTCTGTGCACATTCGAGGTAACTGGCCTTTCTGTTGGTGAACTCCATTCTTCTATGAGGTTTAGGAAATGTTCTTACAGGCTTCAAAGACCTAGTTCAGGATGTTCCTTCAGCTCACGATGCTCCTTCACAGTGTAATTCCTCAGATACAAGCTCATGAGAACCTGCCTATAAACCAGGTGTAAATCATGAGTGTCAAACCCATATCCTATTCAGGCACTGAGAAGATACAGAGGATAGAACAGGGAATGTATTAAAACAAATATTTTCAAATTGTCTGCACAAGCTCCTATTATTTCCATAAATATTTTCGTATTTGGTTCACATAATTTATTATTTTACCCGTCAGCTACTCGATGGTTCTTATTAATAATATTATTTTCGATGAGTATTTCAGGAGTGAAAAAAGAATGCTGATGAAGAGCGAATGAGTGGTACACGTGAAATCCACAAAATGTGTAGATTTATATGGGAGACCTGAACAGAACCCAAGTTAATAGGTAGGTTACGATGTTCTGTGTCCTGAGAGGCGATGGCGGGCGGCACAGCTCGGTCATTAGCATACCGGAGAAAGATCCTCGGGACTGGCCATTATGCTGCTTCAACGGTGGAGCCGAAGACCCCCTGACATCCTGTTTATTATCCACGGGGAGGTGTTTATGAATGCAGAAATCATTATCGTGACGAAATCGCATCGTGACTGCAGACAGACGACGGCAGGGGAAAGCGGCGCTGTTAAACGCCGGTTGTGTGCCAGTCATTAGTGGCATGTACCTGCAACAGCTCATGCCTGACAGACCTCATCATTAGCAGTAATGAAGCAAGGGTAATGACAGGAGCAGCCCACGAGGCCGAGAGAGACACGTGGGGTGAGGGGGCAGTTGGTAAAAGGAAATGAGAAGAGAGGAAGAGGATGAGAGAGTGTGAAGACGGAAAAGCAGCGAACAGGGGAGAGATCGAGGGAGACAAAAGTGTAGACAGGAAGTGAGAGACCGAGGTGTGGTGAAGACAGACAGCTGAGCAGGCTGGTTTTTATAATCTATCACGCTGTAATTATTTCTGCAGGAAGTAGACCAGAATTCCCGTGAATCCCTCCACTGCGTGTGTGTGTGTGTGTGTTGCTGTGCATCCATCCCAAGTGTGTGCATGTAAGTGTGTCTGAATGTGTAGAGGCCGAGGGATTGCCGTGGTGTTGGAGGCAAGAGACTCGGCGCTGAATATTCATTACCAGGCCAGGCGCTCGCTGCGCTCCACTCCAAACAATAAACAGGAAGAAGCGGCGTGTTTCTCAGGACTCATTTCACTCCCATTACACACACATACGACATTTCATCAAACGTCTAAAGGTACAGGTTTAAAGGTACAACGTTAGCACACGAGTAGTTTTCATTTTGTCAGGTTCTTTTCAGGGAGCCGGCTCTTTCGGCACGGCTCCCAAAGAAGATCCGGCACTTCCGGATCTCAAATGGCTCTTCATTTATTATCATCTGTAGCCTCAAAGAAACAGAAGGATTTATTATGGACAGAAACACAACAAACACAACAATGGGCAAGGCCCAAAAACAGAAGGCATTCTCGAGGATTACAGAGTCTCTCCTCTGTAAAGGCAAGACCGGACACGGACCGGTAATTGTGGGAGGTCTAAATGCAGCAATGGAGTGTGGGGCAGTGGTGGCCTGGCGGTTAAGGGAGCGGCCCCATGATCGGAAAGTTGCCAGTTCGAATGCCACACACTGCTCCCCAAGGGTGATGGGTTAATACACACACACACACACACACACACGCTCACACTTACACACACACTTACACACTAGGAGTAAATTCTCCTTAAAACGTAGTGCCAGTAAAAAGTTAAAATTCTCCTTAAAACGTAGTGCCGGTAGTGACTGTGGCAGGCTAGAAAATTGCTTTGACCGCTTTGTGCAGTGACGTGTTTCCGCGCGACCAATAGAATCAAAGCGGGCTGGTGTTCTTTCTGCCACTTTGAAACACACTTTGGAGAAAAGGCTGATCTTAACAGAGCCACCACAGTGTTGTTCTGGTGCTCTTCTTCTGCGAACGTCACTGTAGCACCAGAGCCTGTTAAACTCTAAACACCCAATGTTCACATTAATGTCCAGCTAATGTCCAATCACTGGACCTTTCTGGACCAATTTCAAAATTTATTGAAAAACTGGAATCCTGCGGTCCATAAGGGCTTATTGGACCATGCAGAGCGGGCCGATCGTTTAGTTATTTTACAGAGTATCGTTGCTCTTACCGTTGCCGGTAGGGTGGTAGTAGCCTAGTGGGTAAGACACTCGCCTGTGAACCAGAAGCCCCGGGTTCAAATCCCGCTTACTACCATTGTGTCCCTGAGCAAGACACTTAACCTTAAGTTGCTCCAGGGAGACTGTCCCTGTTAATACTGATTGTAAGTCGCTCTGGATAAGGGCGTCTGATAAATGCTGTAAATGTAATGTAAATGCTCTTAAGCTATCTCTGACATCTTCAACCTTAAAGAACAAACACATGAAGGACCTATGAGTACTAACCACAGCGATGTGGCTGCAGGGTTAGCACACTTCTTCTCTGGGACATCTCACCTGAACTTTTTTCAGCGCCACTGGCGTGTTGCTGATCAAGTACAAGGCCCGGTAGACCTCACTGAACTGCCCGCTGCCGATCTTCTTCACAATCTGGAAATCGCCCATTTGCCCCATACTCGGACGAGCCTGAGAGAAAGGAGGACAGAGTGAACAAAAAAAAAAATTGTTAGCCATTATCAGGGGTGGACAAAAAAAAAATATATCACTTACAGTGATATTTTTGAGATACATCCTCTAGTCATGCATTATCAGTGCACTAGTATTCTGTACAAATGTATGGAGTTTAAAAATGATTAAATCTGTGTGATTAAAATCTCTTGCACATATTTTCTTGGACTACATGTAGCACATGGGTGAGCGATCACAAAAGTCAGTAGATCACTTGAATTAATTTGCTAATTTGCATATTGGCAGATTACAGTGATAATCTGCATTTTGGCCTTGATTGTATACAGAAACTGAGGAGAAAGGGAGGAGTGGACGCTGCGATACACCTGGGCGAGTGACGCATTGACAGGAAGGGCTTTAAATCTTACAGAATGAGGAGGTAGGGTATGTGAGGGCTGACAATCAACAGGCTCCTCCCATCTGTAAGATTATGTTATGATGTGCTCATCATAAAACAGTTTATGATAAATAAACAAAATAAAAATAATTATATTGTTTCTGTAAATTCAGAAGAAATATGCAGCATTAGTGAACACTTTTAGCACACTTGTGCTGGGGGGGAAAAGCCGCCATTTTTAATGGCAGAAGATCAAAGGTAATTTGTGTAATACTGTTAGCAAAAAATCATCTACATCTACACAGATATCATGATGTCAAATCATCATTATCGTGGGCAACATATTTGTGCCCCTAATCATGAAACGCGGCACTAGATCAGCAGCACACCGTGCAGCCCACCTGTAGAGGACTGTCGATTTGAACTGACGGGTACGAGCGTCAGGGGGGCAACCTGTCGCTGAAAGCGTCACGAGAGCAGAACAGGCCAGGGAAGGGATCCAAATGCAATAGGGATCACTTTCGCTCCTCTTTGTCTTGCCCAGACCGATCATGGGGAGTGTGACGTGCCTTCCGCTGAAGTGACTTATGCTGGACCAGTTAGTGACAAACCCCCGTGAGCGCTCCTTTCCTGAGAGCCGTGCGGCGCTCTGACACTTGAGATCTAAAATTAAAAGCTAAGCAATATGCGGCGCCTGCCCTGCGGATATGACGTGTTAAAAAAAAAAAAAAAAAAAAAGCCCCATAATAATAGTTTGACCTTTAGGAGTTTTCTCGTGCTGTTTTTTTCCCCATTAGACTTGGATCCCTTGGATAATGTGGCAACAAAAGGTGACAGATATCAGGACGCAACGTCAGGTCACAAGTGACTTGGCCGAAGGCCACTGTAGTGTCCTGTAGGCGATGAACTTTGGGTTGGGGGGGGGGGGGGGACAGGATCACATCCAATCATCTGACTTAGATTCTGAAGCGAAACAAAGGCAGAGCCAATGCAGACCTGAGGCCAAATGCTCCTCATGTGAGTCACAGCCTCCGATTCTGCAGTAGACCCCCCCCCCTCACTACACACATCACCTTGTTCTCTGTACAACATACACACACACACACACACACTTAATCACAATGCCGCAAATAAGCAAATAATAAAGGTCAATAATACACAAAAATCATTTACCCGTAAAAGTGATTTTTTGAATTATGTTTTTCTCAATGCTTGGGTGGGCAGGACGTAAAAGTCCGCATTTTAGAAGGTGTGAACTATGAGCACAAACTTGTCCTGTTCTGAGGTGCACAATTCATAATTTGGTTAGATGAAGCACGAACGAGACAATGCAGAAGAAATGGGAACTCTCATAAAGCAGGCAGAGGCTTGAAGGACAGTGTGTATGTGAGCAATGGCAGGGGGGTCAGATGAAGTGGCAACCAATTTAAGTATGATTCATTTTTATTTTACTTGACAGCTAAAAAGGGAGGAAAAAAAAGTGTGAGCCAAAATGGCTTCCCTGTCCAATTAGCAGAGTGCGGCAGGGGTGTTTTTTTGTCATATTAAGATATCTCTTTCCGGAATGCATCTGCTGGGGCTGATGAAGAAATAAGTCAGTCTGGCATGTTAAAAAATTACTTTCTGATACTTCCTTTAATTGTTTGTTTTCACTGTTCAAAAAATCCAGTGACATGATTTAAGATGAAATTTTCTTCAGTTAGAAAAATATGATTATATCGTCTTGCATTTTCCAGTAATATGTTAAATATGGCAAAATCGACAGTATTGTGATCAATCAAAAAATGTTTCAAGGTTTATTCCTATTCACCTTTTGTTCGAATTGTTACATAATTGCTTGCTTAATTGCTATTAGTTAAGAGTAAATGCTAATTCCCCTCTGACGTGCAGGCGGCGTGATTGGGAATTCCGGGATGTAAATGCGGATTAAAGAAGTGGTCATCGCAGCGTAACATCGCAGCGTGAGCGTCGGAAGCTGGCCAAAGAGTAGCTTTCACTCCCCGCACGGCCGGCCTGACAAATGTTAGCCCGAGCCGCTAAAGCGCCGTGACAACCGCATGCTGAGAGCAAAGTCTGGCTAATGCGTTTTGGCGTGTCGCTCGCTAATCACACATTTACATATGCAATGACCTACATTTGCATGTCAGCTCGCGCGCCGTCCGGCCTGATTAGGGATGGGCACCTCCTCGGCACGGTCGTATCCCCCCCCCGCCATTTCTCTGGCCGTGGCAGGAGGGGGGGGTTCGGTGGAGGTGCTGCGGGGGGGGAAACGGGCAGTTTTTTTTTGGCAGCCGAGGGGCCGCGTTGCCAGCTAGCATTAGGCCTGACGTGGCCTGAGCATTAGGCACTTCATTAGAGGTAATCTGTTTAACAGTGGGCAGTGTATGTAAACTTCACAGGCCATTTGCGGCACCTCTTCGCCCCCTGGCCTCGCCTTCAAAGGGCAGCAGGGGCACGGCTGACTGACGGGCTGTCTCATCCGCTGCGCCCGCCTGTCAGGCGGGGCCGAGCGGTGAGCTGACGCACAGCAGTCCAAACCCCCGTCCTTTACCGCCGGGGTCACTCGCCGACACACCGCGCCGTTTGTACCAACGTGACGGAGTAACGGAGAGAGAGGGAGAGAGAGAGAGCGAGAGGCTTGTTTTTGGCCCAATGGGAGGACAGAAATAGGAGCCGTGAGAAGCACCTGACCCTCATATGTCATCATATTGTTCTATATGTATTTTAAATAGCCTGCAACAGACACGGATTTGAAAACTTTTATTAAACTACTTGATTTATTTGTTATCAAGTAGTCAAAAAAGCTTGGTTCAAAGAAGAAGCATGCAAGGCACAAGGCATTCTGGGAAAGACCTGAAGGGACAAGTGGCCTGAGTGGGTGTGTTTGTGTGTGTGTGTGTGTAAGTGTCAGGGCAGCAGGGTGGCAATGCCACTGGTGACACTGACCCCCACATGGAGACATGGCACCACTGGCCCTCTGACAGCAGAGAGAGCGCCAGACAGACGGCGCAAGGGAGAGAGCGATGGAGAGCGGAGGGGTGGAGGTGTGATGTGACAGCGCAACGGCGCCAGGAGCTGCGCACGGAAAGGACATCAACAGGCAGGGGGAGTGGGTGCGGTACGAGGAAGATCTCCCGCTACTCATCCTCATCAGGCGCCGCTGCACTGTTGACTGTGCCTCTGCTACAAAATAAGATGAAGTGAAGTGATCGTCACTCGTGATACACAGCAGCACAGCACACGGTGCACACGGTGAGATTTGTCCTCTGCATTTAACCCATCACCCTGAGTGAGCAGTGGGCGGCCATGACAGGCGCCCGGGGAGCAGTGTGTGGGGACGGTGCTTTGCTCAGTGGCACCTTTTCGGTTTGGGAGTCGAACCGGCAACCTTCTGATTAACCGCTAGGCCACCGCCGCCGCCCCAAATGGACTCGACTCCACCCGACAGAGACGGGTTTCGTCTGTCAAAATGCGCGCGGTGAATAAATGCCCGGCCACCGCCCGCCCGACAAGAGAGAGAGAGCGTCTTTGCCAACTCGCGCCGCATGCTGCCAACTCTTTCCTATGCGTGTACGCATTATACCCCCCGGGCCCGGGCAGTTACGATATCGCCAGCGATACCGGTCTCCACTGCGAGCTCCATTCCGTTTTTTTTTTTTTTTTTTACCGGGTAACATAACACCAGGCAAGAGTGTTGGAGGGGACTTGATAAAAGTTGCCCAAACTTTCGAACGCGCAGCTCTACCTCGTCTCCGGCATCCGTCTACGCTAACGTCACCTCAGCGCGGGGTCTCTGCGAATGCTAATCTCAATTCCATTTGATTATTAAATCTTTTCTGTTTTCGGGGGGGGGGGGTTAAGCAACGTATTCGCTCTTTTCGTTCGGCTGTCGAGATTCCTACAGACGCATCCTTGAGATTCCGCGGAGCCGGGCGCCGCATTAAGTATTGAAATCCAGCAGAAAGCGGGTACGCAGGGCACATCTCGAGCTCAGTCACAATGGGAGGTCAACCTCTCAGAGCCTCGAATCAATACGCACGCTCCGACATCCATGCACAATTTCGCCCGGCATCCCTGAGCCCGAAACCGAAAAGCTGAATTAGATGCCAACTGACCAAAAAAAAAGTAGAAAAACAAACAAAAGGAACCGTCGGTGAGGTCCCCCTCTCCTCGCTCCACCTCTCCCCACCTTCTCCACTCCTTCGTCTTCGGCCGTTTGGAGCGGCCGTGAGGTGCTTGCAGACGTGGTCTGTGCGCGGCGCACATTCCTGTGGCTGGTGATCTTCCGCACTTTGCCGCGTGTCTGCCGCGACGGTGGGAAAAGAGCCGGGCTTTGATAGAGGGGGGGGGGTAGAGAGCGGATCTGCCGCTGAGCTAGAAACGCAATTATCACCTCCAGTCCCACACACACCCCAACACACACACACACACACAGGCGGAGCGAGCTGAAGGAGCGGAACCGCCGACCGCTCGGGTTGGCGGGTGGGTGGTGGTTTGATGAAGGGATCCGGCGGGGTGGATGTGACGGGGCGACACGAGGCGAGAGGGCCCAGCTGCGTGCCGCGATGCCGGGAGGATGAGGGTTCGAGGTCGGACGGGTGGAAAGGCATTGAGCTTGAGCAAGGCAAAGTTGGAATCTGTCCAATTAGTTTTTTTTAGGAAGTGTGTGTGTGTGTGTGTGTGTGTGTGTGCGGAAGGAAAATATGCAGAAACAGACCGGAGAAGAAAGCGAGCGAGGCGCCTTTGTAGAAGACAGAGAATAGCGAGTGGAGAGAGAGAGAAGAAGAAGAAGAAGAAGAAGAAGAGACGCCACAACCCACCTCTTGCTGAAAAACCGGAACTGCTTCCTGCTGACCTTGCAATTGGGCGTCCATGTTTACAGGAGCTCAACCCTTATACCCCTGCGGAGAGGAAAAAAAAACACACGCGGCATCAACCCACCGAACCACTTCAAAAACACACACACACACACACACACACACACACCACCCCTGCTCTCCAGTTTCTGCCTCCTGGAGAACAATGTGAGAATCAGGTAACAGAGACGTCGGGGCTGTGTCACGCCAGCGGCGGCACGACTCTATCCGGCGGGAACGCGATACCCTGCCGTGCTAATGAGGCCGGTCCAGGAAACGCACACCCGGCTCGGCGCTAACCAAACCAAAAAAAAAAAAAAAAAAAAAGAAGACTGTTTTTTTCACTTCTACGTCCCCAAAAAAAAAAATAAAATAAAAAAAAAGACGTTTATTGCGGCCTGATGTGGATTTAGGTTGCGCTTCATTAACACGCTTTTTTTTACTACAGGCTATAAATCGATTTTTCCCTAATACGCCAACTTCAGCTCCACGGTTGCATCTCGAATGCCAGCGTGGTGAGAAAAAGAACTTCTTTCATGCCAAAAAAGAAAAGTCTACCCCGGACGGCCCTGAACCCATCACTTTATACTGAACGCCGACCAGCTCGGGTCAGGTTGCGTGGTCCCTTCCCAAAAGCCCTCTTCAAAAAAAATACTCCGCGCGCCTCTGAATCGCGTTTAATTCGCGCTCCGGAACGGGAAAAATCATAAAAACGAGACATTTTCAGAGGATACGTGTCCACATTGTGTCCACGTTGTACACAGTCGTTCATGGAATAACATTATCGCGTTATGAAATAACGGGGTAGGGTCCTCTGAGTGATATCTTACCAGACGCCCTTATCCAGAGCGACTTACAATCAGTAGTTACGGGGACAGTCCCCCCCTGAAGACACTCAGGGTTAAGTGTCTTGCTCAGGGACACGATGGTAGTAAGTGGGATTTGAACCTGGGTCTTCTGGTTCACAGGCGAGTGTGTTACCCACTAGGCTACTACCATCCCACATTAATTAAGACCGTCGTCGAGGTGACACGGTGTGGAGGACCGAATGACGACGTGGACTTTATAAATGCGCCGCAGCCAGCTATTAAGCCGGGGTTAGACATCTGTAGTGTTCAAACCTGAGCTGCGACGACTATCAAGATAACTTGTGATGGCTGCTAACGCACCGCCTGTTTCTTTAAAGCTGACGGCGGCCAAACAAAACCGCAAATTTCCGGTACGGTACAATTTTTACCAATTATACGGATGCAGGCAAGAGACTCATGTACAAATCCATAAAGAACACGCCCGCCATTAACACATTTACACTTTCAAAATGCAAAAAGTTTTGCAGAGAGACGCTGAACAGCAATAATTTTATTCAATTACTGTTCAAAATTGGTCCTATTTAAGTGCAGCACGCACGTGCTTTGCTTCATCCTACATTTCCGGAAGAATCTAGTAAAAGCCGCACATATAAAGTTCCCCGAGTCACTTTTGCTTATGGATTCATGAGAAACCGTGACTTGGGGTCATCTGGAACGCTTCACAGCTAGAATCTTCCGACCGTTCGGGCGATGAAATGGCAGCTGCACTTAACCTCACACAGGCAGTGCGGGAAACCCGTAAGAACCGTAGCGCGCACAGCGAGGGCTGCGTCGCGTTGGCATAATGCAGATTAACAGCAGCAAAAGTGGGAGAGGAGCGGAGGGCTGGTTTTATGAGCCGAACAGACAGAGGGAATAATTTAGCTGACGCCGGTGACAGAGAGCAAAAAACAAAACACGCCTCGCGTTTCCGTACATCAAGCCGCGGGTAGGGCCTATACGGCGGCGAACGCGCAGGCATCAGAATTTTAATGACTCTGTCAGAGGCGGCGTTTCCTTGTCACGCCACTGCCGCGCGGCGGCAACCGGAGGAGCGCCGACGCTGTCCCGTCGCTCCGAGATGGATGCGGGGGGGGGGGCGGAGTCGTCGTCCCCCCCCCGTTTCATAAAAGGCCATTTACATGTCGTTCAGCGTGGAGACACTGTCTGGAGCAGCCGCTCTGTCAGGGCGATGCTCTGCCGAGCCAATTAAAATCTCCTGAGCAGGGGTAGGTTTTTTTTTCCCCGCCGCGTGACACCGTTGTCAAGGTGGCAAAATAATCGGCCTGATTTAGTAAAGGTTAATAATGCTAATTAAACACGAATTCCGCCTTGCGCCGCGTTGTATGTAAATCGGCTGCGGTTGAACCTCTCTTTATTTCTGATTGTATTCGGCTAATGATCCACGCGTTACGCTCTATGATGATTCCCCTGCATCTGGGCCGTTCTGAAGGGGCGGAGCTCATGAGACGATGACCACAAGTGAAATAAAGATGGTTACTGGCACCTCAGATATCTTAAAGGACACGATAAGAGGAGGGAAAGGTACCGATACCAAGATCTTAACTGTGTGAAAAGTGAAGAAACATAAATAGCTAGAGGCCACGTGTGTTCTTGTCATCTGTCTTAAGAATAGGATCCTCTGTTAAATGCCTTCAGTGCACTTTGGGTTATGATGATGGTCTATCGGCATCAGTGTGAAAGAAATTGTGAAAAGGGAGAAGTGACGTAAAAACCATGCAAGTATTCTCAAGTATGCGCTCATTATTGAAAGGTCAAAGAGAATAGGTCCGTTACCTGTTCTATCCACAAAGAATTGTACCTAAAACCTACTTACATTTACGGCATTTACCAGACGCCCTTATCCAGAGCGCCTTACAATCAGTATTTACAGGGACAGTCCCCCCCTGGAGACACGCAGGCTTAAGTGTCTTGCTCAGGGACACGATGGTAGTAAGTGGGATTTGAACCTGGGTCTTCTGGTTCATAGGCGAGTGTGTTACCCCACTAGGCTACTACCACCCACCAATATGTGCCACAAAGATGCAGCAAATGCAAAAAAAATATATATATACAGTGTTGACTGATTTAATACCTGTCATCCATGTTTACAATCTCATTTTTTCCAGTTCATCCACTGTCAAGTAAATTAGAATTTGTAATTATGTGTGTAAAAACGTTAATAATGTAATAATTATCCCCACTGCCGTCATCTCCGATCACTACCAGGTTTACCTGCTATTGTAGAGCAGTCCCTCAACATGCATGAACAATTTGTAGTCCAGAGTTGTTCTTACATTACGGCAATTGTTGAACAGACGTCAGCGCCGGGATGTGGCCCACAGCGCTGTGTATAACAGGCCTAGACATTCTCGACAGCCTGGTGACTGCACTGTAATATCTGACACCAATCGGTGTCCTAACCACGAGAAAAATCCTGCCGGATAATGTGTCCTGCCCCGGTCGAGTGTCACATCAGGCAACACCCCGTCACGGGCCTCTGACTCACGGCTGAATCTCATTGGGAGGCGGCCAGAGATTCCCAGCCTCGGTATCGAGGGAAGTGCGGCGGGTTTTATGGCGCGCGAGGGTGCAGTTGTGACACTGCGATGGCATTTGACTGAAGCATCATGGGACGCGATGGCCTCCACTGCCAGTTATTTACACTTCAGCTCGGTGCGCTTTTTCTTTTTTTTTTTTTTTTTACATCCGAACTGGCACCATCCGTTCACCTCCTGACCTATACTCGGTGTCAAAATAACCCCGGGGCGCGTGGGTTCTCCATCTCCGGCTCCTTTTTTTCCCCGACACCCTCATTAACAGAATCAATTAAGAATGCCAGACCGCATCAATGCTGGCAGGCCAAAACGAAAGAAGAACAACAATTACCGGACACGTGCGCTCACTCCACTCGGTGCACGCATCCAAAAAAAAAACCCATCCCGGTCCGCTCCATGCAAACGCGGAGGCGACTATTTACAGTACATGCAAATAGCGTACAGTATTACAGCTGCTGAAGTCACTTAGTCAAACACCGAAGCAACCACTAAGCCCCGCCACACTATTCTTAGCCTCGCCATGACAAAACAAGCATTACCACACCGGGAAACCATGGCTGGAAACTTTCCACTCGAGACGTGGCCACGGCGATCTACATTTTCCGCCTAAGCTGTCGTGAAAACGCCAGATAACCTTAAAAAAAAAAAAAAAAAGGTGCACCAAGAGAAACCGGGTCTATTTGCGATGTTTTCACAGTTGCGCACCAGTGTGAATGGGGGCGCGTTGGATTGACGGCATTCGGCCCTGCCCTGTGCGATCTGGGTTTTTTTTTTCCACACCCCAGCTTCTGGTTCTTCTGATTCAAGCATTTCAAGAGCTCAGTGAGCTGTGTAGGGTAGCGAGGTCAGATCAACGATGGATTATGAATCAATTAAATCGATTATGACCGCATAATTGAAGACAATGACCAATTATACGAGGGGCACCTCGGCAGAGCATTTGTTGTTAAAATACAATTAACATATAATAAAGCTAGCACGACATCTCAAAATGAACAGGCTAAATAAAATAAGAGATTTTGAGACCTTATGTTCATTATTTTCCTTATTGCAGACGTTTTAATTATTCATGCTTTAATTTTCACTTGACAAGGGGTGACAATGAACCAAATACCACTCCATCCCACAACTGACTTAAATGTATTGATGATTTAACCTATTAATAAATTGGTGCATTTGTAAATATCTCAAGAGATACACACATATTTTTTGTACATGTCTCAGGTGTAATAGTGGCATGTCATGGGAGAATAAAAATGATTTGATTTTATAACATGGATGACAAAGGTTCTGGGGTCACTCAAGTTCATGGCCTCAAATGGAAAATTGTGGTTAGAATTAAGACTCCAAAATCTCAAATCCGAATCCCTTTAGGTGCCGACCGCGGAGCAGACCGCCTTGGAACGCCATCCACACCACCCCACCCCACGTTCCACAAAAAACACAACATCACGTAGCGCGAGCCTCGTTAGCATAATGTGCTACTTTACAGAGACAAAGCGGCAGCTCGCGAGCGGCCTCATCTCATCACTAATCCCCATTTCTTGTCTTCTGCATTATTCATAAAAAAAAAAAAAATAGATGGGCAAAAATACAAGTAGGAGGTTAAAAAAAAGTGGATCAAGGAAAGGGGGGAAAGGGGGGGAAAAAGAAAAAAAAAAAAACATTGTGGGAAAAGGCCACTGTTAACTATAGCCCTGCGTAGAGGAGAAAATAAATCAGCCTGCCGCACACTTCGCGGCATCGCGGCTGCTTAGCAGGACAATGAATACGTACAACATGCTTGGTTAGCGGGAGAGAATAGATGGCGTATGAAAATATCGGGGTTGGAAGTCTGCAAATCAAAGGCGGTCTTTGAGCCTGAAGAAACAGTGGAAGTGGTGTCCATGATTACAAGAAATGGGATGGGGGACGTTTGAGGTTTTCTTTTTCTCCCCTTCCTTTTCTTTATTCTTCATGAAAGACATCGGCACCATCTGATCGCCTCGCAGTCTTTGAGATGCAGGAGCCTAACGATGGAAGGGTCGGATATTTGGGGACCACGTTCTCCAATTTATTTTAATCACCATTAGGAATGGTTAGCCGTTTGTGCCGCGCCACCAAAAGAAAAACGAACGGAATGGAGAAGCGACACCAATTACACCTCATGGCTGCTCCGTGGCGACGTCTTTAAAGCTTCGGATCCTCAGCTACATCACATATGTGGCTCGGGAATCACTGTATGACAAGATCAGACCACAACCCAGTTCAAAGGCACCAGGAAACATCAGCCGTCAGACTGGACTTTTTTTTTTTTCTGCTTATTTAGTCAGTTTGTTAGTGGGCGAGTTTGAGGCGAGAACATAAATGAAAGGTGACTGATGGCTGAGCTTATACTTTTCACAAATTAACCAAAATGTTAATAATTCCGTTATGTTTAAGAAATTTTTGACTTTTTTTACCACGGTTTTGCATTTTACCTAAAAGCCTCTGTTATTCTATTCTGAAACATGCAATTAAATTCAATAATATCAAATCTAGACGAGTAATCATTAAGATATACACCCAACTACAGGCTGATTTTTAGATATTTAGAAATTCTTTAAAGTGAGCTGGAAAAAAAAAAAAGCTGAGGCCCATTGGGAGCAAAAGCCAGCAAATCCATATTTTTGCTCAAGGACTATTTATATCCCACCATCGCAGCTTTCCCAGCGTTCATATTTTATAGGGTAATGATTATTTCCCAGTAGAAGTAAATAGCACGGCACAAACGCCTGCTGCATGTGAGGCCTCACTTGATTTATAATCGCATGCAAAGAGGCAATCTCTTCCCCATTCCATCTCTGGTTTCCCATCTCTGCTTTCTCCTTCCTTGCGGTCCACTGGCAGGGTCCACGTCGATGAAGAACAAGTTCAAGTTGAGCTTTGTTGTCGTTTCAGCTACATACATGTGAGGCAGTACGAAGTGAAACGAAACGACGGTTCTCCGGAACCTGGTGCTACATGTAACATACTGACATAAAGACATTGACAAACCAGGCTGCTTTTACATTTACGGCATTTACCTGACGCCCTTATCCAGAGCGACTCACAATCAGTAGTTACAGGGACAGTCCCCCCTGGAGACACTCAGGGTTACGTGTCTTGTTCACGGACACAAAGGTAGTAAGTGGGGTTTGAACTTCTGGCTCATGAGTGTGCTACCGACTAGGTTACTACCACATAAAGTGCAAACATGGGACACATGCAGTGCAAGAATATAAGGCATTTAAGGCAAACAAAACATGCAGATGATAAGAAACGACAAAGAAAAACTAGTGAAATGAATAATGAGGTGGCAAGTAAAAATAGTGCATATAGCGATATGCAAAATGAAACCGTGCAGTATAATAGATAATATTTTTGAAACATAAAAGAGGTAGTTTGTGAGTGTGTGAGTCCAAAGAGGAAATTCCCTGCGTGTTCAGTTGCCTGATGGCCTGTGGAAAGAAGCTATTGCACATTCAGAGCTTCACCCCGATGGTTCCATAGCCTTTCTGCAGTACGCTCTTCTAGAAGATCAATAAGGCTCTTATGGGGGGGGGGGGGAGAAAAGATAAGGAGCCATAATCCAGAAGTAGGACAAATGTACCATGACTTCATAGACAGGGTCTCTGCGGTCAAAAAGCATGTATGAGTGGAGCTGTTTTCCCGTTAACATATTCCACAATGACCTTGCAGCCACAATAAATATTTTCAGGATCGGACAGGACATACCAGACAAGCAGACACAGTTTATTGCATTTAGTAAAGAGGTAAAAACATGGTCGTTTTATATCCAGCATATAAAAACACTTGAGTTTATCAATATGTTGACCAAGAGGGAAATTGCGGCGTCAAATGATTTCAGTTTGCCTTTCGAGGCCATTATTCCTCTGAAAATGTCTTCGCCACGG
Organism: Denticeps clupeoides; assembly: GCF_900700375.1. Classification (NCBI taxonomy): domain Eukaryota; kingdom Metazoa; phylum Chordata; class Actinopteri; order Clupeiformes; family Denticipitidae; genus Denticeps; species Denticeps clupeoides. The sequence continues at coordinate 15,802,885 of NC_041725.1, forward strand.
CCCTGTTCAATTACATACAGTAACTCACAGTCCACGCTGACTAATGAGGTTTCACGTTTTACAAGAAAACCATTGGCTAAAATGACAGAGACATTAATATCGTCTACCGAGTATTCTACTGGGGCTGTGGACCCTGATAAATACACAACAGAAAAGGGCTTTTTTTTTTGGTCTGTGCAGTGTGGTCTCCACCCATCTTCTCAACAGCCCGTCCCACACAAGCATCCGCTATTGAACAAGAGGCCTGAAGTGCATGCAGGTGTCACGGTTCCTCCTCCAGCGCCCTACTCAAAGGAGTTGGCAGACAGATAAAGGCCCAGGCCACCTTGCAGCCCATTGTCTCGTCTCGACCGAGGGTCGACGTGATGAGCCTTCTCCCCCCCCCATTCCTCCCCCTTTTCCCTTTCATTCCCCCCGTCGAGGGCTTCCGCTGGAGCGCTGTCAACTCTGCAGGTGGTTTATAGTGAGAGGCTCAACTGAAACCGGTTAGGGCTAATTAACCTAGACTGGAACCATCTCTCCCGCACCCGCGTTTGATGCTACGTGACTCGCCGCGAAGACGGGCCTACGAAAGATGCGAATGTATCAATTATCTGATCTGAGACTTCTGCCTCGCACATAGGTCCATCAGCCGAGATGACAGACAAGCGGCTACCTCGGCCCGGATTCAGAAGCCCTTCCGCAGCTGCGTTTCAGCCAGACAAGGCCGGCTATCGATCCCGCGTCAGCGCCTCAGATCGCCGCTTCAGCGCTTGTCAGCAGGCCTTGAACCGAGAACCTTAAAGCTCTAGCGTTTTGTACCAACACGCGTCTCTTTGAGCTGCGAACGAGGGGTCCGGCTGAACAGGGAGTAGAACACGTGGTTCCATAAACGGACGTGTCCTCCACGCAGTTGGCTCCTCTTTCGCACTTTTCTATGTGACGAGTGGAAATCAAGACGATCTAGACCGTCCTGGGAGCCGGGATGTGACTCACCGAATTCCGCGAGGCGCTTGGAGCGAGCGGAGCCAAACGACGTACGCCGGGGCCATTATTTTTCCCAGTCCGACGGAGCAAATCAACATTTATACGCCGCTCTTTAAACATTTAAACTCTCCGTTTCTTTTTCCACATCTGTCGCATGGCAGCGCCGGGTTAACCGGGGCTGCGTGGTTCAAGTATCCACTAATCCCCTGTAAAGCGTTCCCGCTATTCCGAGAGTTTTCCTCGCTATGAAAGGCCGAAAACGCGGCCAGCTCTGGTGGGCTAATCAGGGGCCCTTTTTTCCTCCTTCTTTCATTAAGCTGTGCCACTGACCGCCAAATTATAACAATCGTCCGTCACCGCGATCGGATGTGACAGGCTCCACCGCTGGGCTTAATTCCTTTTATTTGTCTCGGCTCGGGGGCCTTCCCAGTGACTCCAGTCATGCTAATCAGAGCCTTCGGGCTTAAGGTCTTCCGTCTCCCTCCGGCTGTTCCTTTTTTGGATTTGGACAGAAGGAACTATCTTGACAAAAACCTTTATACTTTTGCGCAGGTGCCGAAACCACTAGAATTTTATTATCCGCTGGTGCGGTAGAATAGCGATCCTGTTCGTAGGCTTGATCAGTGCAGCAACCCCAATCACGTGCGTGTAGGCAACAAGACAGCGGAGACACACACACAGGTCCCTCACTTGTGCCGAGACGATTCGATGGTGATTCAAGGTCACCGGGCGCGCTCGGGCCCTCCGCCGCGGACTCACGGGGCACAGAACCGTCTGCTGTCTATTTCAGGCCAGTGGTGCCTTCGGTTCGCTGCGCATGAATCATTACCCCACTGCCGTCTCGGGTCCACAGATTCACGTAGTAGCTGCACAAAAAGACGTAGGTGGTATAGATTTTATGACGCCAACAACAGCAATGTTGCAAACACCTTTGACTATGCTCGATATTTGTACTCCCAACACACCAAATTGGTAAAAAAAAAAAAATCTATATTTAAATATAGTGTCAATAGCTTATATATTGGCAAATCAATCTGTCTGTGCATTGTGAGAAATAATGGACTTCTTCACGCAAACCTTTTTCACTATTATTAACTATGATTGTATTCATAGTTGGGGGTCCTAGTGAACTAGAATTGATCACTTCATTGATGGTAACATCTATGCGTGGTAGTAGCCTAGCGGGTAACACACTCGCCTATGAACCAGAAGACCCAGGTTCAAATCCCACTTACTACCATCGTGTCCCTGGGCAAGACACTTAACCCTGAGTGTCTCCAGGGGGACTGTCCCTGTAACTACTGATTGTAAGTCGCTCTGGATAAGGGCCTTAAATGTAATTGTTATTATTTTATATAATGTCTGAGGTCAAACAAAGGCCCCCCCCCCCCCCCCCCCGCCCCCCCCCCAAAAAAATTCCTATGTGAAGCAGCAACGAGCACGTTAACATGCTAAGCGATGAGAAACCGAATCACAAAAATAATTGATGCCGTCTGCCACTCCACTGTAGCGCACCTTCAAAGGCGTGACTGACAGACTGCTTGGTCGTCGTATTTATTTATTTTTATTTATCCCCCGACGCCTGTGGTTCCCCGCGGAGCGCAGGGCTGACTATCACCAGATCAGAGTCCCCCCGAGGGTTTACATCTCCACTTGGCACCTTCGGGGGGCGGCCCGTTTCAACTTGGCCGGGCACACGCCCCTTCGCGCGCAGCCCTACTCGTCCTCCGTCACTTGCTGCTTTAGCTCTGGCAAAGCGGGACTTGAAAGGGCATCGCCTTCCTGAATGTTTTATTACAGGGCACCAAAGACCACGCAGTAAAAAGGAGAAGACGTGCTAACTCGGAGAACCCGGGGTGGGAGCTGTTACCATGGCAGTTTTACCATGCCACATTATTGCGAGTTTGATCCTGTAATACAATGCCATTTATTTCTCATTTAGAGAGAATGTCCTGGTGGGGTGTAAGGTGGGTAATATTATTGGACAAATTGAAGATTATGCAAAGCAGGGAATATAAGAGGAGGAAGTAAAAAAAAAAATGACAAGGGGTTTCATTAATGATTCTCATAATCGATGCATCGTGCAGACGTGGACAATTCTGCATCGATGCAGAACATAATAGATTATATCATAATGACGTTGCTTGCTGATTTTCTGGAGGTGATATAATAACTTTAGTTAAAAAGTAGTGCCGGGATGATGCATGTCGGACCCGGTAAAATGCCGGACACCATCTTTTGCTTCCCTTTTAGCCAGACGTGCAGTCTTACTCCGATGGAAAGGTGCTGCTCTTCCCACCCGTGCTCAATGGACGAGGGACCTCATGTCCAGTTTAAGTCTCGAAAAGATACAGCTACTCAATTAGTGATACCAACAGAGAATTTCACAAGGTGTGATGGCCCTTCCTGGAGTATTTTACAAGCCTTCAGTCTCAGAATCCGACTATTAGTATCAGCCAGTAAAGTTCCTGAAAGAATATTGTCGTCTTGTTCTTCTTAATTAACCAATCTGGCATGAGGATGGGGTTATTATTATGCGGAAAGGTTGTTGGATTCAGAATTGCACACGTTATTATCATTATTGTTCTTCGAATATGACTAAATTGCTATTTTTCCTATAATACTCTACTGCAGTGTAACCCGATCTTTGTATGTAACTCTTACAGAATTGATTTACTTAGTGAGATCTTTTTTATATTGTGTGCATTGTATTATTTTTTAGTTCTTTGTTGTTGTTGTCTGTCTCTTGCTTAAAGTCAATAAAAATATCGTCCACGCGGACGCTTGGCGCTGTTTAACGCTCATCATGATTTCGAGAAACTGTGAAATGCAGCATTTATTTGACACCCTCTGAACGTGCAGCCGACTGAACGCTGGTGCTGAATGGCCGGGTGCGTCCGGTCCGCACTCACCTGACGCCACGAACGGCAGAAAAAGACGTCCGTGTGAACGAGGACTTCGCTCTCATCTGACCAGTGGGATGCATCGTGATGCATTGAAAATCGTAATGGAACTGGATCGTGAGACCAGCGAAGGTCCACACCTATGACGCCGAGGCGCTGCCAGGGTTTCGAATCAGCCCCAGCATATGTTTGCTTCCTCCCTCGCTCCCTGGTCCTGCATTTACGTGGTAACCTTCTCTTGTGTTACACATGCCCCTTGGATCTTGTGTAGTCTTTAGAGTTTTGATTTGATTTCTGTTCAAATAAAGATGTTCATGTTCAGAACATCGAGCGTTTTATGCCTCATGACAACGGCACTAATATTTACCAGAAATGTCTGCTTTTTAAATTTAGAAATTGTACTTTCGTATTACACATTATGATTGTGTAATACAGAAGTGTATCATGGATTCATCAGAATGATATCCTGGCAACTGTGGACAACATAACATTTATCATATCACAGTGATTGTATGAATGTATGAAAACTGGTGTATTTTGAAACCTTGCGTAATATTTCGTGTTTACACTTGTATTCCGGCAAGGATTTAATGTAATAACAATATTACATTTATCATATCACAGTGATTGTATGAATGTATGAAAACTGGTGTATTTTGAAACCTTGCGTAATATTTCGTGTTTACACTTGTATTCCGGCAAGGATTTAATGTAATAACAATATTACAGATTACCCATGAGTAGTACCTCTTGCATAATTAAGTATAATTTAATCAAATATTTTCTTCAGGGAGTAACAATACCGAAAAAGCAACCCTATTTTATAGGGTTAATGCAAACAGAAATAACTATTAAAAAATGAATTTATTTTTAGATTTCATGAAAAACATTTGGAAAAAGAGACTCCATGAGAACCCGTACTTCTTAAACGCCAAAATACAGGCAGTTGAAGATACGCAGATACGCACCATTATGACACAGTCGCTGCACAAAGAAGCGGGCCTACTTTCATCTGGGCTTTAAACACACACACACACACACACACACACACACACAGGCAGCCCATGCCATCTGTCTTCATTCTAGAGATGCAGCATTTTTCCCCAGGAAGTGGAGACGCAGTACAAACACGAGTTCCGCGGCGGCCCCCCCTGTTTACCATGTGCCGCACTGTAAAATATTCACCGCTAAACTGTCAACAAAGCTGGACGCCCGCCTGACGGGCACAGTATGGCAGCGCCGACCACGCCGGCCCCGCCCCTGCCGAACCGCCCGTTCCTCACCCACAACCCTGCGGGGCTAAATAACTAAATAAATAAATGAAGCGCCGCGCCCCGCCGCCTCTCAGACCTGGCTTCAGACATCTGTAAAATATTTTTATTCAGTGCCCCACCGCCGCACTGGCAAAAGGTCTCGCAGTTCCAACTTGGCATGGCTTCTGAGAGACCGTCGGCGACTGCAGCTTCCTGCGGCTTCCAGCAGCCTTGCTGGCTTCCCGCTGACAGCGTGGGGGGGGGGGGGGGGGGGGACCCGGCGCTAGAACACCTCCGGGCCGAGGGATTCTTCCGCCTCACTCCAGGGCTCGGGCCGAGCCGCGGGCCAAACCGAGGAGCCGGGGCCTGCAGACGCGGCACTGTGATTCCGCAGGCAGAACCGAAACGCGGCATCCACCCCGACCCTGCCCCCCCTGGTCCCATGTGAAAAATTTCGGCTTTTATATTTTTATATATATTTTTTATATATACATATATATATATGTGTGTGTATATATACATAAAATCTCATTTCGTGACAAATTAGTTCTGTCACTGTCACAATGTTTACGGTGGCATATGCGCCTCGCGATAATTCGGCGAAAGCGATTTAGCGTCCTGCGAGGTTTGTGGTCATATATCATCACACGATAAGGAGGGATGGTGGGGAAAAAAAGCTGCTTTTCTGCTTCCATCCAGCGCAGTTCGCATGCTGCCAAAATGGCTTCTACGGCTACGCCGCAGGTTGGCAGCGGCAGCGTTGTCTGGCTTGACCTATATCACAGCGGCACACGACTCGCGGGAGCGGGCGCCCAGCCACTTCCAACGGACGCTGACGATTTACAGTACGGGCACGAATTCATATTTTCGGGTCGTCTCCGGTTATGCCCATAAAAACACACATATTCAACCAGGGTCACCTCATCTGCAACCGCTCAAGGATTATTTGGGCGCCATGTGAACATATTTGCGCCAGGCATCGCTGGCAGGCCTCATCTGTTCCTCTCTGGTGTTTTAAAAAGTGGCGTAAAGGGGGGGGGGGGGGGGGGGGGGGGGGACGCGGGTCTGAACCCGGGCCGTGCTGCAGCTCTCTCACTCGGGTGTGAGGGATCCAAGGTACGCCAAGGTGCCACTGAGCAACGCCCCGTCCCCACACGCTGCTCCCCGGGCGCCTGTCATGGCCGCCCACTGCTCACTCACCGTGTGCTGTGCTGCTGTGTATCACATGTGACAATCACTTCACTTTAACTTCAATAAAACGGCGTCTGATGACTCAATGCGCCTCCCCGATGCAGTTTTCTTGCGGTATGAGCAAAAAAGGTGACACAGAGAGGAGAATTTAGAAATTGGGTCAAAACTTCTGGGTTTTTAAACTGACAGCACTTTAGTTATTTCTCATCTAACATCTTGAAAACCTGCCTCGAATCCATCCGGAGGGAACGTGGGAGATGTCTCCGGCAGTACAAATAAATAGCCGTTCCGTTGATCTGCAATTATTAATCAGCAGCACTGGTCGTCGGCCCTCAGGAAACCGCGAATCGAAGGAAAGGAGCATTTTCACCCGGTGGAAAATGCCGGCAGTGTTGGGCTCCGTTCCATTTCTTTTTTTTTTCCCCGTCTATGTCTCCTCAACGCATGACACCAATGTCAGACTCGGACGGCTGAGACTAGCACAGACCTCGTGCGTTTCCTACCCGGCGGAGAGAGAGAAAAAATAAAAAACCTCTATTCACTTTAACCTACAGCTCTATAGGCAAGTGGCTGACAGTGGCATCGCTTCCGAGTCGACGTGAAGCAGAGACAAGCCCCACTGTCTCACCCATCCAAATGCAAACCGGGAGCCAAGCCCGGCTACAGAACGAGGCCGCTCAGCCAAAAAAAAAAAAAAAGGCCTCCAAACTTAAACCCGTGTGATTACGTCTTTGGAAAACTTTTCATTCGCACTTCAAGCTGACGGGACTTTTTAACAGAATCGATGTGAAAACCGCTTCTTGCACGTTTCTAGAATCATCTAGTAATGAAAAGACTAATTCACCAAGTGCAATAAAATTATTATCAACAGATCATAATTGCCATGACGTGAAGACTAATTTGATACTGAAGGTGGCACTTGGGCAAAAACTGGGTGAAATCCCACTACTGTGCAAAAGTAGTGAAAACAAAACCTCTACACAGCAAGCAACTTTGTTGCCGAAAAGATAAGATAAAATAAGATAAGATGATCCTTTATTAGTCCCACAAGTGGGAAGTTTACAAAAAAAATTGTAGACCAAACATTGGTTTAGCTAAAGCATGTGTTGCAGATCTTCCTTATTTTCATGAAACAATGACATGACGTGTATAGAGAAGGAGACTCTGTTACTGTCGTTCTCTGATCTACATGAAATATGTGTGTTTTACGCATTTAGATTAACAATTTCAGAGTTCCTGTTGGGATGAAAAATCGACAAAAAAACTTTTTACACAGTACTGTACATACACTCAGAGTCTACCTAAACATTCATATATTTTTATATATAGATCTGTTGATAAAGTGTGTTTTTTTTGCATTTGGTGTATTACGCTTGTCGTTACTAGATAACTATAGAAATGTGAAAGAAGCCTTTTTTGGCTGAACAGCACCGCTCTGTAGCCGCGCTTGGCTCCTGGTTTGTATTCGGAATGCGGTTTCATTGCGGTACATTCAGTGTACCGTGTACTGAAATAATGTTTCACACAGACCCCCCCCCATAGTGCATCATAAAATAAAAATATATATACGTATATACACACTAAACTAAACTATACTGACTAAAAATAAAGCTTAAATACTGTACAGGTCATCTCTGTAGGAGTAAAGTAGAACTTTTCTGTACAATGAACAGGTCGAACAGGACGTAACTGGACAACATCATGTAGGTTGCTTGTGAGTGGACATGTTGGAAATTTCAAGCAGGACACACAAGACAAGACAAACATGTGCAAAATGAGCAGAAATGTGCAAAAAGAGCAGAGATGTGCAAAGATCCGGTGCACAAGACTGGAAGTGTACAGCATAAATCCTCAGGCCACTGTGTGTGTGTGTGTGTGTGTGTGTGTGTGTTATTGCCGCATTCTTCGCTTGTTGCGTGTGTTGCGCTGCAGAACACCTGAGCCTCGCCTACACCTGTCCGTGGCACATAAGGAAATCCCAGAAAGGCTGAAAACGGGAATCTGCCTTCCAACAGGTGTCAAGTCTGCGTTGGGGCGCGTATTCCTTCTTATAAGAAGAGAAACGTTCATGTTTTTTTTTATTATTAGGACGCGGTACGGCGCGGCCGTTTAAAGGCGTCTAATGACGCGATTCGGAGACGTTCGAAACTTGATTTATCCCTAAGACACCAACCCGGCAATCTGAGCCACCGGGAATGTCCGTGGAGTAGAAATAGAGCAGGTGCCACGGCAGGTCCTCTGGTCCTGCAGACGCCCAGTTTAAAGAAGTTCGCGCACAGCTCGTCCGCGGCGACTAGCCACGCAGCAAGCGGGCTAGCGTGCTAATTAGCCGAAAACTTTTTCGCGGGAGCACAGACGGCTTTTCTGACACGCACGCCGGAGCAATAAAGCGGGTCCGCGTCTGCGAAAAGGAGGAATTGAAATAAAAAAAAAAACGACTCGAGTTAAACTTTTCCTAGCCGTGCGCCATCGCGCCGCGGCAGTTAGCAGGTGGCTAGCCGGGGAGCCCAGCTCCTCAGAGCCGTCTCCTCACCAGGAAGTGGCCGACGGCGGCGGCGGACTCTCCAACTTACTTTTCTCTCCGAGCCGAGGTCGAGCTGCGCGTCGCGGGCTCTGCGTCTCCGTCGGCCTCCGAACGGGAACCGGGGGGGGTGGACCGAGATTTTCTTTTTTTTTCTTATTTCCTTTCTTCCCGCTCTCACCCTCTTTAACGGCGAACCATTCCTGACCCGCGCCAGCAATGTAAACATCCCAGGATTCCCGGACGGTGGGAAGGGGCGGGGCCTTCCGACCGCGTCATACGCGCGTTATTACGCGCTAATGACACGTGCGCGACGCAGTTACGTGGTGACGTGATTTCCAGCAGCGTTATAGAAACGGTTTGTCCGAAGCGCCTTTTCAGGCATCCAATGAGGCACTAAAAAGTGAAGTGAGAGTGAAGGGATTGTCATTCAGCAAGCACGGAACACGGTGACACAACGAAATGTGTCCTCTGCTTTCAACCATCACCCTTGGTGAGCAGTGGGCAGCCATGACAGGCGCCTGGGGAGCAGTGTGTGGGGACGGTACCTTCATCAAGGGGACCTCGGTGGCACCTTGAACCCACAACCTTCCGGCTACGGGCCCGCTTCTTTACCCACTGGCATATAATGGGCATAATGAAATTATCAGCAGGTATAAAAACTTTCAGTGGCCAGAGCTTATCCAAGATCGTCAGACTCGCCCTGCCTTTCCTCTACTTTATAGCCACTTATTGACTGTGTTATTAATATGATGAATTATGCAATTACACGTATAGAAGCAGATGGTAGAAATACAAATTTGATCCAGTGTTCTCAGTAGCTGCTGTAGCGGACATGTCGAGACAGATATTCCTTTTCTACCGAAAGGAACCTGTGTGTTTGCTTTAAGACGTGTGCAGGGGCATGTCTTTGCACAGGCAAATTAATGAGATTTGCTATTTTAGCACATGTGCGCCTTGGCCGAAGTGCAGTAACGTTGTCTGCTCCAAAATGAGCTGGCGGCTGGCAACAGGTCTTCCCGGAGAAGAAGGGGGAACAAACAGCGGTAAACTGTGGCAAGGATTACAGCAGACAAGACCTACTGCGTAGTGCTTTTTTAATCAATTCAAAAATTCCACGTGCATGGGCGGTTTTTGCAACATTTCACAGTTTTACTGTAGATGTGTTGCCAAAAAGGTATCATAATTCAGTTAAGTCTTGCTATGACATCCATTTTTTAAGTATTATTAGACGCCCTTGTCCCCTTACCTTTAAAATGAAAGTGAAGTGATTGTCATTGTGCTGAACAGCAGCACAGCACACGGTGACACAACGAAATTCGGCTTTTAACCGTCACCCTTGGTGAGCAGTGGGCAGCCATGACAGGCACCCGGGGAGCAGAGTGTGGGGACGGTGCTTTGCCCGACAGAGTAAATGAAACAATGAATCTTATACTGTGGTATTGTAATTAATAGTTAATAAGGTTAATAGAGGTTATAAATTAATTTTCATACTCAATGCAGATATTTATTTGACAGAATGTGGACTATTATAGCCTTGATGGGAACAACAGTAAAAAAAAAAAAAAAAAGTGTAGTGATTGTCACATGTGATACACAGCAGCACAGCACACGGTGCACACAGTGAAATTTGTCCTCTGCATTTAACCCATCACCCTTGGTGAGCAGTGGGCAGCCATGACAGGCGCCCGGGGAGCAGTGTGTGGGGACGGTGCTTTGCTCAGTGGCACCTCAGTGGCACCTTGACGGATCGGGACTCGAACCGCCAACCTTCTGATTACGGGGCCGCTTCCTTAACCGCTAGGCCACCTCTGCCACTGTAATATAACTACAATGTTATCATTACTGTCGTATTCATAATTTATCCTCTCTTGTAACTTTTTTTGATGCTTTCTGCAAAAAAGGAATTGAGCCGAGCCGTGTCATTGAGAGAGGAAGCCAATTAGAACTTTCACATCAGCCTAAATAAGGTCACAGGATGCAGATGCATGCGGTGACACGCCTGCCCTGCTTTCGTTTCGCTAATTTGCACGGCAAATTCACCGCGAGCTCGGAGCTACATCCCCCTACACATTATTCAGGACGTTCTGGGTATCTATTTTGAGATGAAGCCTCTCTCACCTCAGACATACTGTACCCCACCCTCCATATCGCCCTCATTCGGGCATCACGACACCAAATTAACATGGGCTAGGTTGGAAATTCAAACGAGCCGATGGCAAATTGTGCCTAATCGTTGATCACAAGGCAACGACGAGGCGCTGCGAGAGAAGAGCATGCACATGTTCTTATTTTTATTTTTTTTTTTAACTCCACATTCGTGTTATGAGGCTGCTATTCAACAAGTGCCACTGTGTAAGTGCATCACCGTCTCCCTCTTAACCTTCTCACAAATACAATCTAAAAAGATAACACGCGAAGAGTAGGCTCTTTTCCTTGAACAACAGCTAAAGATGAAAGAAATGTCTCTGGGAAATCTGTCAATTCTGCTGGTGAATAATGCAACGTGGAATTTAATGGCATGAGTTATATTGGGGTTTCTTTTACACCCACAGTGTTTTTTTTTCTTCTCTCCTCTCCAATGAGATCAATGCCACTCAATGACAGATAGGGACTGTCTTTAGTATCTTCAAATTTCAGGTTTCTGAGGGAATAATTAGATGATGTGGATGAAAAGTAGTACATCAGACTGCGAGGGGAGCTCCAGCATGAGGACCCCTGGTTCAACACGCCAGTCTGTTTTGTTGAAATCTGTTTAATAACCGCGTCGGATCCATTGTTCTAAAAGTAGCTCCCCATTGTTCGGCATTAAAACCAATGGCAAACTTTTTTTTTTCTTCTTCGTCGATATTGTTTGTTTTGCAGCAAGGTTCTTTTGTTTGATTTGATTTTTCTTTTCCTGCGGAACACAGATTGACTTCCCTTCACTTTCTTCTCCCCAAACTTTAGTGAGCCTTATTTGTCTTTGTTATCATACGGATGGATGAAAGAGGGAGGATGATGGGTGCGAGAGGAATACGAGGCACGGCAAGTTGAGATGCCAAAACACGAGACTTACCTACATATTTATTTATTTATTTATCATCTGAAGAGGAAGTGGGGAATCACTTTTTTTTTTTAGATTTTTTTTTTTTTTTACAGTTTTTATTTTTACTATTATTTACTATTACTAAAGCTATTCCATTTTGAATCTGTTGAAAGCTTTAATTGTTCACTGTTTTTATCTGTATATTGAAATGAATTACACCCACACATACACACACCACACCACACACAAACATTTTTTTCTGTATGCCACAGTTATTAGTTGAAATAAAGTAGGCATACTTGAAATCAAGAACATTAATAGAAATATTACTAATATTTTTATTGATGCACTGCATGAGCATCAGTTTTTTACTGGGTTTTTTTTATGTGAGGTATACCACATTGCAGAAACATAATCAAATGTCGTGAATGTCCTTGGCTGGCTTGGTCAGAGCCAAAAATATGTTCCTTGCAGTTGTAAATTTGACCACTTCTGATGGTGCCGAGCGTAAAAAAAAAGGCAGTGCTCATGAAAGAAATGCGGTTGTCTGAACCCTGCTGTCTTCTCGTTTTCGAACTGAACTTGAAGCCGTTTCCCTGAAATCGAATCGGTGACTCACGCGCTCTTCCTTCATATCCCACAGGAAGTGAGACAGAAGTCGGTTCCTGGCCTCCGGCCTCCATGATGGCGGCGTCCTCCCTTTTTTTTATTCTCACAGTCGCCGGGCGCTCGTCTCTCTGACCCTCTGAATTTCACACACCCTCCACCGCAGTCTTTTCAGGCCTCTGACACACATTGGCAGAGAATGGCGGAGACGGCTGCGCGATTGCTTGCAACGGTGTGCTGAACAGTGCGTGAGGGTGTAATGGGTATAAAATAAAATGTAAAAAAATCATATTTATTCTTCCTCTCCGCCATGATATAGACAGAATGAAAGCGCCTTCCAACATGAGTGTAAAGTGCGTGTGTAGGCATTTTTGCGCCGGCTGTAGAATAGCACGCTCTCGCAGGGACAACAGATGGTCTGTAAGAAGAACATTTGTCCTCGTGGTTTAAGAGCAAATGGGAGGTCAGACGACATCAGAACGGCAGTAACGTCTCGCACTTATAGCAGGCATGTATACATTAATCTGGCAGAGGGATGCTGTTTGTCACGCGTTGCCTTTAATCGCGCCGTAATTAGCATCGGCAGACATCAGTCGCGCCTTGGTGTCATATTTATTTGTGTGCATGTTTACTGTTGCGCTAGTCCTACTTTATCGTGCATTAGAAAGCCCATTTGCATATTCGGCTCATGCCATCGCTCAGTATCACATGCAGAGGCGTAGCGGGAATGTGTTAAAGTGCAATGGGGGCTGGACACAAATAATGTGTACGGGGAGAAGTTTCGGGACCACAGAGCCGGCTGATCGGGAAGAAAACATGCGGACAAGGCCGAAGCCAAAGTGGCCTCCCCATTTTAAAACCGCCGGCTAGCTGTCGGTCCTCATTGCAGCCAACAAGCCTGGAGGGTAGAGAGACTATTATTAAGATTTTTCACTTTGTAAAGCGTGTCAGTAACACGGTATTCTGCATTTGTATGTATGGGTATGCATGTTTTCCATATACGTGTGTGTGTGTGTGTGTGTGTGTGTGTGTGAATGAACCAGGCCGGTGTGTGTCTGCAGGTGATGTACATGCTCTCTGTGAAGAGAGGAAAGCAGTGGTGCGAAGCTGCCAGTATCACACACGCCACCCACTGAACTGACATCCTATCAGAACCATGAGTCGGCTGAACGCGGCTGCAGATGGGTGGCTCGCTCCTCTTTGATCCCGCCTGTCTTTTGTTGCTCTTGTGTTGTTGTTGTTGTTGTTTTATTTTTTATTTTTTTGGTTTAGTCTTGTCTGTTCTTTTCGCCTGTCGTGGTGCTCTGTACACAGTGATGCCTGGCCAGGCTTGTCGTTGTCACTGTGAGAGTGGCATCACTGGCAAAGACAGGAGTGATGGTTACCTCTAAAGATGTATTTTTTTCATGTCTTTCTTTTTTTTTTATTTATTCTAAAGGGTTACATTTTGAATGAATGCACATGATGTAGTAATATCATATCATATTTAAATGTATCAGCTAGAAAGGAACTCTGTAATTTTTCAGGACTCGATGCTGTTTGGACGTTCATCTAGTGGCCAGTGCCAGGGATAATTTACTGGCAATAAAAAAAAAAAAAACATTGCAATTCTTCAAATTATGTTGCATGTACAAGCTTAGGGTGCAAACTGAATATATTTGGTCCATTCGGTAATACCCGAAGCCATAAAATGCTCGTGCATAATAAAAAAATAAATAAAAATATATAAAGTCTGAGTCCAGTAATTCAGAGCAGATTATGTTTTATCAAGCTGCTCCCCAAATTCCACTGGTGACATTTAAATCTTGAAAAGGTTCTGGACGTTCTGTAATCTGTAATATCATGTTCGCAGATTCTCCAGGAAGTGTGGATGTCCTTGCCCTCTGTTCCTTCCTGGTCCTCCTGTGGAACTTATCGGTCCTGGTCTTTGATCTCCTGTGCAGACTCCTTATCTGAAGAACGTTCTCCCGGGGCCTGGCCATTAAGGCAGCCTCCTGTTTTTTAATCCACCATTAATATTTATTTGAAGACTTTTATCTGTTTAATTTATGGTTAGGGTTAGATAAAGACTCACTGCTGAAGTAATATAATTATCTATCAACGTTTCTGGCCTTTCTACCAGAGCCTGTATCCAGGCCACATCAGGCCAGAAACAGCAGCCAGGTCTCTTATAACAAAAGAACCTTGTGTGTGTGTGTGTGTGTGTGTGTGTGAGTGTGTTATAGCTCCGGACCTAAATGCTCCACCACTTATTTATTCCATGTTTTTGGTCCTCAGAGTCACACGTAAACAAAGAACACCTTCTCCAAATTTCTGCCGTTTATTAAGGCAAGCGGAGGTTTTATAGAGGCATTGCTGAGTAAAGCTCTGTATAGAACCGGCGAGCGCAGGGCTGTCGTCCACATACCAGTCAAACAGGAAACGCTAAGTGGCACCCAGGTGCTCCAGGCTTCGCTTCAGAGCAGTAATTCCAGTTTCCCGTGTAAAAGGGGGGGTGCCGGGGGTGCTCTGCGTTACCGAGGCTCGTGTGAGACAGTATTCACTCAGGCCTGTTCAGTGGCTCCCAACACCGATAAGCAATCCATTCACGTTGGTGCACGTTTATATGATTCGTAGGAAACGGAAATATTAAGAAAATTACTTTTTTGGCAGATTTGTTTCCAGATTACTTTTTGCCGTGTGAAGGTAATAGCGTCACAGTGGGACATTTTGAAGAGTTTATTTAACAACTGACAACCAATAAAACATCATGAAACAAAATGATATGCATCTTAAATGTAACAAGATCTTAAGGTGCATGCAATTTTTTTAACTTTATTTCTTCTTCTTTCTTTTTTTTAAATGCAGTTCGGCAGTCCTCCTGTCATTTCCGATTGGTGGACAATCTATCACCGACATCCAGGGGACTTCAACTGATGAAAATTACAGTTGCATTTCTTTCTTTATTTTATTCTCTCTATTATTAAAACAAGCAGATGGTGTGTGTGTGTCTGTGTGTCTGTGTGTCTGTCTGTGTGTGTTTATTCTGTGCATGCATTCATGTTATTACTTTTCTGACCACAAAATTGTCCTCTTCTCCTAGGTTGCACTGTTATATACACATGTAATATCGTACAAATGCTCTTTTGCACTATTGTTGTTCATCACACTGTCATTCCAATAAAAAGAGCAGTGGGTCAAATAAATCTTCAGTTGAAAAAAAGAAAAGAAATGCTCACATGTTGTGGGTTTTCCGCCAAGGTTTTGAGCCAAACATTCAGGACATTTTTTTAAAGATTTTTTTTTCCTTAATTAAATTTTACATTTTCATTTGTTTTGAATATTTTTTTTTTAGAATCGTCTTATCCTAATATTGTCTTTGTCTTCAATGGTGAGGATTTCCCATCAAAGTTTCCCCTTGGTTTAATACTTTAGGGGATTTTCAAACGTCGAGAAGTATGGCTGTAATGCCCCAAGATTTGTTCTCCCTGAAAAAAATCATAGAGTAACAATATATTAAACTACAGAGCAACCTGGCTTTCAGGGGTTTGCATTAGATTTACTTCAGTATTATTAATGTAATATCAACGGATGCCTTCTGCATTGCCTTGATTTCATATTTCGAAAGGCAGCCGTATTCATGCATTAAAGAGAAATCCTAATCTTTTTTTTAATAGAACACAGGGTTTTGGTGCAAATCCATGGGGCATTACTTTAAATATTCAACAGAGTGAAATTGGAAGAAATCAACATTAAAAATGAAAGCACAATTTTTTCTCTCTGCACGTTTTGACTGTGCATCAATCATTAATGCTACTTCATTTGTTGGTGTGAGGAACACAGTAAAATATCTGGAAAGCAACATAAAAATGGTAAGTGTAATGAAAAATAAAACGCCTTTAAAGCAAAGTATTTTTTATTCACACAAATTTAATAAGATATATAACAACCATTTGGTCCATAAATATTTAAGGGGAAATAGTTTCTATACACCATCTTTTTTTTCTTCTTCTTCTTCAAGAAAACAAGGAAACATGGAGAATCTTGACAGAACACTTACTGTACTATTAACACGAAGATCAATATATAAGATTCTTGGATTTACCAGCTATATCTGAAAGAGTGCACATCGCAGCCCCCCAACCCAACTCCCGTTTTAACAGAATACACCATTAAAAAGATATTCAGAAATAAGATGCAAAACAGTACAAAACTAGTGAGGCGTCAGAAGGATGTGAATCAGTTAACAAACAACACATAGATCCTGAATTTCACAAACTTTCTTCCGAGTTATAGCATAAGGCACATATTAGAACTGAGTTAAGCATCTACCTCATTGAGTAGATCTATAGTACCGCTGTGTTCTACAATAGAACAGATCTGACACTTACAATGAAATGTTTCACCCCAGCAAGGACTCGCTTTCTCTCTGTGTTTAGCTTCCAGCCAGAAGAAATGTGATTTTTTTTTTTTTGGTTCTATTCGGAGGGAAATGTCCATAAAGGAAGGGAAATATGTCCATAAAGATTTAAAAAAGCGGGAAAAAGAAAAAAAAGAAGGTAGTTGATGATTTTTCCCCCCACCAGCTCCGGCAGAATTTTCCAGCTGTCTGAGGCCGTAAAAAAACCAAAGATTTCCCCACCCTCGAAATTATGCTTATTCCGAATGAGCCTGCTACCCTGAGCACATGGAGTAATGCACTTCACGCCGGCCACTCTGTGTCGCCGCGCACCGGCATTTAGCGAATCGGCGGCCGTGGCCTTCGGGCTTGCAAAAAAAAAAGTGCTCTGTCATTTAAAACAATCTTTTCAACACAGTGCCCGACCTGTGACTGGCTCTCTGGCGCCTAAACACTCGGCACACACTGTACACCGCCGAGCGTTTATGGGGTCATACTGAGAGAACAAAATAAAATTGACATTGATTTGAAAAAAACAGCCAGCGCAGACAAGGCCAATCAGATATATATATATAGATCTATATATATATATATATTTTTTTTAAATCAATATTCCAAATATGAAAATATCCAATATAATATTGGAGCACAATGTGGGGATTAAAATAATATGTAAGCCAGCATGGACTCATTTACAGAGATTAATTTCTCTTTAGAGCACATCCAGGTGGGCTACCTGGAGATGATAATAATTTCCCAATACAAACAAATATCTAGAATACACGGGAATACAAACTCAGCTGCCAAGCGATTGCAAATGCTACACATAAAAAAAAAAATTCCTTTCCCGGGGGGCTGTCTCTGGTTGCTGGAGGGTGTATTAAAAAAAAAAAAAAAAAAAAAAAAAAAAAAAAGTAAACAAGTAAAATCTGTGTTAGAAAAGGTTTGTCAGGGTCGTTTGTGAGGGGCTCCCGGATTCGTGGCTGTCCAAACTAGAGGTGACAGAGGTCACTACAGTGATTGAGGGATTGGTCAGGTCAGTTAGTGTGGTCGCAGTGCTGGGAGAGGTCAGCGAGGTGCTGTCTGTTGAGGGAGGAGGGAGCGACGCCCCATCGGCCTTATCAACACCCCCATTCTCCTGCCGCAAAACGTTCCTTCTGAATTTGGCTCTTGCGTTTTGGAACCAAACCTGCAAACCAATCCCAACGTCTTTACTCTTCAAAAATGACCGCGACTCAGCTGCCCTAAATATCTCTGCATCTCATGACATCACATCAGAATTGCACCTACTCTACTCACAGTCTACTTTTCTTCATTTGTTTTTTTCCAAAAGTGACACTACACAGAATGTTAATTTTGGAGAACTGGGGCCAAGTTTCAGCCATGACCAGCTGGAGAAAGAATGAGGCCTCCCAGTCCGGGCCTGCAGTGGTCAGTGCCGGACTTCAGAGGAATTTATATTAATGATATTAAAATCTATGCCCAGTTCCAACTGTTGCCAGAAGAGTGCTAATAAAACCTGCATTCCTGAGACAGGCCTCGCGCCCCAGGATGAGTTAAGATCTCTGAGAGCGAGTCTGACCACAAATTGCATTCAGAACAGTTCAGATGGCTACTCTGATGAGAAAACGGGCAGAAAACCAAAAAAGGACAAAATGAACACAAACATGGAACTAAAAAATGGGATGGGTGAAGCGGCGGCAGCAAATCAACGATGTGGACAGGACATGTGTGAGAATGGACGGGTGGAGCAGGAGGGGGTCGGGGCGCCAGGGGCTTACCTGAAGAACTCTTTTGGTGAGGCCCGTCTTCTGGGCGAGCTGTTTTAAGTCCTTGGCGTCCGGGTTGTGGTTGATGGCGAAGTAGGACTTCATGGTGCGGAGCTGGTGGTGCTTGAAGGACGTGCGCATGCGCTTGGTCTTCTGGGAGGGCGGGTACGGCTGCTGATCCCGGTCCAGGTGATCTGTCTCGTTCTCGTTGCAACCTGCGCACAGCAGAGAACAGAGGGGAGGAAGCAACTGGCGTCAGCGGAGAGCACAGATGGCGCCACGAGGCTCGGCGACTGGCGAAGTGTTGATCAGTGCAGCTGATCAAGCAGATCGGGGCTGCCGGTGTGTCTCCGTGCGAGAGAACAAGAGAACGGCGGGCGAGAGCTGTTAATTAAATGAGAAATTTAAGGCCTGTCAGGAAGCGGCTTCACCTGCGTTCCATAAACAGGAGTGTTAATGGAACTTCATTCACACTGATTAACATCCACTCATTCGTGAGAAGGAGTTGTTATATTCTTGGAACCAAAGCAGTATGATAGTACTCTTTTTAAAATTATAATTAGCTCATTTGTAATCTTATTTGTTCATTTTGTGCATTTTGAATCAAATACACCAAATGTTTTTGCATGCGTGAATAATTTCTAAGATTATGTATTTGTAACAGGCCAAAATTAGCCAAACTGAATGTATTTTTTCTAGCATTTTAGTGACTTAATATCACAGCCTGTTGAGGAAAATGTTCCTCTTTCTATTTAAGCAATGACATCGTCGTCACAGATAATCTCAAGAGCGTGATTCAATTCTCTGCCATTTTTATAATAAAGTAGTTATACATTGTGAATTGCACAAATTAAGGCTAATTGCAGTTAGTCTTCGTCTGAAATGAATGTGTACATGCATAAACCGTTTTAAAGGTTTAAATAAAGTAGACGCGGAAGCGTGCTTGTGTTTTTGCGGACGATGAGGTCTCGCCCGTCGTCGTCCCGATCAGGCGGCTGCGATTCCCCCGCTCGCCACCAGGGGTCTCTGTCTGCAAACCGCATGTTACCTGCGCGCTTCACCGCGACCCCTGGAACCCTGGACCGTCGCTCTGAGCGTCGGGTGGTTTTTTCGTAACGGTTACAATATTAATGTCGGTAAAAAAAAAAAAATATATATATATATATACATATATATAATTAAAAGCATTAAAAAAATTACTACAGCAATCCCATTTAAAGGCCCCTTTTCCTTTTTATTTGGTGGGAAAACACTCGGCCTGCGGATAGAATTATTTCCAGGTGCAACATAAAACAATGGGCCTAAAACGAACGAAACCTAAAAAGTATAAAATGGGGGGTAAAACGTTTTTTTTTTTTTTTTTTAATAATTTTTAATTTATATTCAGCGACAAGTTTTAACGACGTTCTCCGCGCCGATCCGGGTTCGAGCGACAGGTAAGAAGTTCACCGGGCAACGAAAACCAAAATAAATAAACCGGCCAAATATTCTGAAAAGCCAGCCTACGAACAAATAAACCGACGAATTGCGTGTCGGTCGATCGGCGCAGACGTAGAGCGCGCAACGCACCTGCGCCGTAGCCGGCGATGTCCATGCCCATGGCCGGGCTCTTCCTCTTCCTCGGCCGGCCCTTCTGCACCGCGCCGGCGCCGTTGAAGTAGTTGAGCGCCAGGCCGCCGCCGCCCTTGGCCGCCAGCTCGGCGTAGTTGAGCTGGTGCTGCTGGAAGTCGCCGTGCGCCAGGCTCTCGAAGTGCGCCCGGCAGTACACCAGGCTGTCCTTCATGCCGAAGTGGTCGCCCGTGGTCAGCGTCTTGGCGCAGGTGGTGCAGGTGAAGCAGCTCAGGTGGTAGACGGCGTCGCGGGCGCGCATCACCATCTCCGACGCCGAGATGCCCAGGTGGCAGCGGGCGCACCTCTGCACGGAGAACCTTCTGGAACAGGGAGACGCCATTTCACCACCATTTTTAATACGGGGGCATTATTCCTACTGCTTTTACATTTACAATTAATACTAAATAACAATACTAATAATAAAGGCCTGCGGCGATCGCACAACGACACACCAAACGTATTTCCTTTCTTTTTTATTTATTCCGGTAGGTCTCGGCCTTCGGCTGCGCTGACTAAACTCCTCTTTATTTCGGTCGTTGCGCGTAACAATTTCATCTGATTTTCCTGCATGAAACATAATTTGCATGCGCACGCAAATATAGATAGATATAGATATACACAGACAGATTAGATATATAGATGGATGAAAAAAAAAATATATATATATATATAGATAGATAGATAGATAGATAGATAGATAGATAGATTAGATATATAGATGGATGGATGGATTATAGATAGATAGATAGATAGATAGATAGATAGATAGATAGATAGATAGATAGATAGATAGATAGATAGATTAGATATATAGATGGATGGATGGATTATAGATAGATAGATAGATAGATAGATAGATAGATAGATAGATAGATAGATAGATAGATAGATAGATAGATAGATAGATAGATAGATAGATAGATTAGATATATAGATGGATGGATGGATTATAGATAGATAGATAGATAGATAGATAGATAGATAGATAGATAGATAGATAGATGGATGGATGGATGGATGGATGGATGGATGGATGGATGGATGGATGGATATTTGGATAGACAGGTAGAAATGTACCTGTAATAATCCTCCTTGCAGTAGATGCTCCCGTCCTTGGCGAAGCACGTCAGCTCGGACTCCAGCGCCAGTTTGCACTCGCAGCATTTGAGGCAGCGCAGGTGCCACTGCTTGTCCACCGCCAGCAGGTAGTACCTGTCCGAGATCTTCCCGCCGCAGCCCGCGCACAGAGCCGGCTTCTCCGGGCTCATGGTGGGCATCGTCTGCGTGGGGGCGAGACGCGGAGACACGGGCCTTTCACTCGCCACTCGCTCTTTATTTTATTCGCCGCTTTCTTTTTTAATTTATGTCTGTGTCTCTGTGTGTGTCCATTTTTCGTTAAAATATTTTTCAAGTTCTAAATGTATTTTTATGTAATCGATAATACGTCTGAAAATTGCATGGAAAGCTGCGTTATACTAATTTTTAATACGCATTTTTTAGAAAGCTATTGTTCTAATAGTGTTCTATTGTCTATAATGCAGATCTAATTTATGGCATTGTTTTTCATCTATTATTTGAAAGAAACACCTTGTGGATTCCCTTCCACGTGATATTCTTATAATAAAATGTTAAATTCAGCCAATATTCAATACGAAGCGTTACTGTAGTAATTGTCATTGCTGCTGAAATTTAGCACAATCCACTTTACTAGCGTCGATGGGCTAAAGAATCATCTTAATAATTCGTTCACGAATAAAAGAGCTGAGACCGACGCCGCACGGTCTGCTTTTTCCGGCCTGGCGTGGAAACGGGCGCCTTACCGTCTCCCTCCCGTTCATCTGGACGCCTTTGGCCAGGCGCGACTCGCTTTTCGATCTCCTCTCCATCTCCTCCATGATCCCCTGGATCTGATCTCCGGATATGCCGTGGAAAAGCATGGCTGCCTTGCGCCCCACAACTTCCATATACAGTCTAGCGCATCGGGAGCGGGCCGGATCTGCGGACGCACACGGGGCGGCGCGGGGACGCGCGTCTCCACTCCTCCTCCGGCGTCTCGCAGCGAGCAGCAGACGAAGATGGTGATGATGAAGAAGAAGAAGAGGAATAGTCCGAAACGACGATCTGCTGGCAAAGTTGAAGTGACTGTCGCATTTATTAGAAAATTTTTTTTTGCAGTAAGTCCTGGGTTCCGGGGTGGCGCCGCGCGCGGAGGTCAGGCTGGGACTGGCGGGATTTTTTGGGGAGCCCGCGTCCTATTTGTGAAGAGAGCGGGATCTGCCCTGCCCAGCCGGGATAATTGGGTAGGAGGAGCCCCACCCCTCCCTCCACTGTCACCCAGTCCCGTTCACCGACAAAGAGCCGCCGCCACTCTCCCGCACACCCCCGGAGACGCGGGCAGCGCCACCCGGTACCGACCGTTTCTCTCTCTCTTTTTTTTTTTTTTCTTCCACTTTTCACTCTCACCGCCGACATTTTACCAGGTTTACACGGAACTGCGCACGGAGCGTCCATCACCGGTCCGATCGTACTATTGCAGACTTTTTTATATTCGTTCTAGCCATCACAACTCTACATTTCTGCTGTACCGTGGGCTGAAACTTGCACGGAATTGTAATATTTTCTTACATTTACCTTTATTCGACCTTTTGCTATTGATTATGTGAAGGGTATTATTGCTGCACACATTGTAGTTACGGAGTAAATATTAAAGATCAAATAATAATCAGAATCATACTCAGTTTTCTCCCGTTCTGGCTCTTAGTATGTGTGTGTGTGTGTAGGTCGGGTGGAGTGTGTAAACTACGTGAGAGGCAGAGAAAGAGAGAGACAGTGAAGACTGTCACGTACGTGCGTGGATGCGGTGGACCGGACCTGTTTGAGACCCGTTACGTTTTCACCGCGCGTGGTGGGATTACAGGGAAATTAAGGGTGGGGGGGGCTACTTTTTCCTTTTAATTTATTCCTTCTAATTTATTATTATTATCATTATTAATAATAATGAAAACACACGAATAAAAAATAATCAATAAATAATCCAGATTTTTTTTTACATAACTGAATTGATGATTTATTTTTTAAATTGGGAAAAGGATATTGTATTCGTACAGGGCATGATGGAGGTGAAGGTAATTCGTCCGGCGCGGGGTGAGAGTGAGACCGAACTGGGGGGTCAAAGTTAAAAGCGCAGCCGAACCGGATGAGGTTTTTTTCTGCTGTTGTCTGGTGAGTGACAAAAAGCGACACGTGTCGACGGAACAAAAAAAAACGACGTCTTTAATCCAATCAAATCAATTTTCTGTTATTTAACCTCTTTTCGTTGCCGCTGCGCATTTTGCTGTGGGTAATATTTTATTTCTGGCGAACTCGTAGCTTTTGCACGTGAGAAAATATTCAAGAAATATTGTGGGAAAATTCTGGAAAAATAAACGGTCTGACAATCACGTAACCCATGTTAAAAATATAATATAAAAAAAAGAAAATATGTGATACAGCACAGGCCCTCTTATAATATTCCATAATTTTAAAACACGTCTCTATATATTTAAAAAAGATTCAGTTTTGTATTCCATCCCGTTTATTATCTTGTGGAGGGTTTTTGGCTATTTTCTGCTCTCCCTTCTCATCTCTTCACCGTGAGACGGGTGGGGAACTGATTCAGATCATCGCGGATTCTTGTTTCCCCCAACGCAGTTTTTTTTTTATTTCCTTTCGATGTGAAATATATGTATAAATGTTAATAACGCGACTAACTGTGCGTAACGGTAACGAGACACCCTCTCCACCCTCTCCACCCTCCGTCCCCGCCGCAGCCCCGGGCCGTGGGTGCGTCAATTAGCGCCAAATCTCGCCTGTCACCCGTCGCCATAGTGACGGGTTGTGGGCCAGCGCATTGCCACACCCGACCTTTTTACCCTGGATCATGGATATTAACGTTAATACCGTTATCTAAAATCCTTATTAAGATGTGAACATTTTGTACGTTTTTTTTTTTTTGCAAACAACCTTCCAAAGAAACCTGTTTCCGGATTAAGGTGATGGGGTAAATCTAAAGGCGGGGCCGGGAAGGGATTTCTCAGAAACGCACGGGCCACGTCGTCATTGTCACCTGCACTCCTGACTGCGCAGCCACTCCTGTTACCCAATCCGTCCAAATCAAGGGCTGTCGTCTCGGCGTCGTGCTGCTATTCGCACCACGCTGCCTCAGTTTTTTTAAAGGGCTCTGAGCTGCGGGGTCAGGGGTCAAATAAATAAAAGGTGTTCTGGGATCGGTAAGAACAGAGTTCGGTGTGTATACACAGGCCCTTTTGGAGACTGTATGAAAATGAAGTGTGATTGGTTTGGATGCATTTCAATAAATCTTGTGCAGTGTCATACATTTTTTATATCAATGCTATTATTTCAAAATCTTATGATAAAACAGGAAATAAGATTTTGAATATGCCTTCCCACTTGTGGGACTAATAAAGAATCATCTTATCTGAACTGTGGAGTCTTTCCATCGGAAAGCTTGCATCCGAATAGCCGGAATAAAGTGTTTCGAAACACGAAATCGTCTTTGACAAAGGGATCGAAGACGTTAACGAGACGATAGAAGAGAGCGTGTGGATGACGGGGTTTATTTCCTCTGAAAAGCATTTTTTACTGTGGGCCAAGATACACAATAAACAAGTGAAGTGGTTTTAATGAATTTACTGGGGAATATCTCAGGACGTCTGAGGACGGCGGGAGCAGCTGGACCCGTCCAGAGCGACCTGGCATCCCGACTGTCACTTTTTGAGGCCTCGCTCTGACCAGAGGGAGCTGGTTGCCCATCTGACCACTTCATAAGCTGCCGCCTTGGGGCTGAGTGACATTGTCTCTGTTGCATGACCAGGCAGTGATGTGGGGGCTGCTCAGCTGCCGCTCGAGTGGAGGCACACATACACACACACACACACACACACACACACACACATGTGGGGACACGTATGTGCTGCCAAGCCCGTTCTCTGGATCGCTCGCACGTTTCACACCGCACCGCATAAACACGCATCTCACACTATAACACAATCCCCATGTGTGCAGCGAAACACACACTCTTCTGCTGCCAAACTCGGTGCCCTGTCCCCCCCCCCCCCCCCCCACACACACACACACATGCTCGCAAAACCCGGTCCAGATGCTGAGACGGATGTTTAGTTCAGCCGTCACACAGCTAATGCTCTGCGTTTCGCGGCCAGCCCTCTGTCACCCTCTGGCTGGCCTGCATGCGCGGCCCTGCCTCGCTCCTGACTCTGCCGCGGGGCGCCGAGCCTAGACCGTCAGCTGGAGAGGGCGGCCCTGTCTGGAATAGGCTCCAAACTGGAAGGCTCTGGCCCCGCGCTGCGGGAGCGCGGGGCCGCGCTAGCATATGCTATATCTGAAGGTCAGCTCGCAGCACCACAGACAACAACATTTCCACTTTTTCCGCTTTCGTTTGTTCGGTGTTAACGACTCCCGGTTCAAACGGGCAGGAGCCGAGTTCCTCGGCTACCCTGTGGCTATAAATGCGCAAAAAACAACCGGAAAACTCACACTCACACGCGTGCATATATATATATATATATATATATATTGAGCCAAACGTAAACTGCATGTACGCAATAATTGGTAAGTGCAATATAACGCAAGCCGGAAATGTTACTGCAGGATTGGGTCCACTCACGTACCAAATCGGCAGAGCAAACGATAGAGAATGCATTTATTTTGTTGTTCTGTCACAGTCGTGACTAAGACCCGTGTTCTGGTCCGGAGTTCTGGTGTTGTCCGCCCTGTGCCTCCAGTATATCGGGGTTCTGTGCGATCGCCGATCGCCACTCTTTTATTTCCGATTTACAATGCGCAGGATGTCTTCACAGATGTACGTAGGAAGATATTTTCCCGACCGCTCAGGAAACATACGGCCCATACGCAGCCTCGCAATTACAGCCCGCAGCCGGCGTTTAATGACTCAATTCATTTAGACTTTTCAACATTGCATTCTTCAAACCTCGCCCGGGCTGCAGACAGCACTTCTTGAACCCTCATATTTGCTTGCGGTTAGCACATTCAACATCAGGCCCCGACACGTGACAAGACCAGTGAGTGTTCAGACGTTTTCCTCCCTTTTGCTCCGGCAAGGCTCCCAGAAATCTGTCTTGGGCAGGCCGAACTAGTGTTCGGTGTTCGCGTCTCAGTCACCGACTGCTGAGGAATGGTGGCGGTTGGGGTGGGGCGGTGTGGGGGGGGTATATATTCGGAAAAAGCCATCTCTGAAGTCGGAGGACGCAGAGGGATGAGGCAGACACGGAAGTTGGCCTATTTCATGGTCAGGACGCGGGAGCCGGGGAACGGAGCCTCTGAATGGCAATGCATCTACCGTAATGTGACAGACAAGTCCCTAGGCAAAACGAGCAGGGCCATGGCAGGCGGGCCCAGGTACTTGATGAGTGTGACACCTTTGCCTTTCCGCTGGAAATGTTGTTGCCGCACGCTCCGCTGCCTCGGCTCAGAATTCGCCAAAATAAATTTTGCCTCTCATCGCGACTGGCGACGCATATCCCCCCCGCGCGCGAATCTGTCCGCGCCCGCCGCTGTTGAGATCATGAGGCTCCGTGTACACGCTCACGGGGGTTTGCTCCTGATCGCCGCGTTCCCCCGGCCCCGGGAACCGTGGCCGAGCCGGCAGGCAGCTGCGGCGGGGCCGCGCCGTTCGCCGGGGGCCAAAGTGGGGCCTAGCGGTTAAGGAAGTGGCCCCGTAATCAGAAGGTTGCTGGTTTGAATCCCGACCCGCCAAGGTGCCACTGAGTAAAGCACCGTCCCCACACACTGCTCCCCGGCGCCTGTCATGGCTGCCCACTGCTCACCAAGGGTGATGGGTTAAATGCAGAGGACAAATTTCAATATGTGCACCGTGTGCTGTGCTGCTGTGTATCGCATGTGACAATCACTACATTCCAACGTCACCTCCGGAGGAGCTCCCGAGGTTCCCTCCCTTCTCCCGGCGCTTGGCGCCGTCCTCCGCTCTCCCGGGCGGCGCAGCACTGGTGCGGAGCCTAATTGAGGCGGGAGGCTCCGCGTTCGTTTTGGCTCCAGCTGGAGAGATGAGCCGCGGGGAGATGCGGACAAGCAGGACTCTGCCAGCGGGCAGGAGGCGGAAGGGCCCGGCCGACGTCTGCGGCGTGTTGGTTAACAGAACCGCGCCTGGCCTGCCGCTTTTACACGTTATTGTTCTGATGGGACCTGCAAAGGCCTCCCGGCCCGGCAACGCTTGGAACCCGTGCCGGCGCGGCGGCGGCGGGTTTTTAACATTGAAAGGAACTCGTGTTCCCTCGCTGAAATTATGATGTTTCCTGGTTTCCCTTTATTTTATTTGTCTGCGCCCAAGGAGACCATAGTGCAGAGGTCAAGACGTTATACATATTAATATTCAGCGGGCTAATGAAGGATGGCCCATCCTCATTGGCTGAGACGCCGCAGGTCCTTCCTCAGTCCACACCACTCGTCCTGCTCCTTTTGTTTGTTTGTGCTACCTTTGCCGCAGATGGAGACCCGAAGGCTCCAGTCAGCTGGATGCTTTACGCACCATGTTTAATGTATCGTGCCATGGCGGAGGGGGGGGCTAATCGGCAAGCGCTGTAAAATATTCATCGTCAAAACAAAAGACCAAAGTCCTCCGACCAGTCAGGCGGCGGGGCGGAGAATCAAATCGTTGCGGACACGTATGATTCGTGCAGGTTCAAGGGCTACCGGTTGCACGCAAAGCTTTGAGTATTTCATCATTTAAAAATGGGGTTAAGAAGCGAGGTACTTCTTCCAAGCAGTCCGCAGCGGGCGAGCGAGAGAGAGAGAGAGACACAAACCCGAACCAAGTTCTGCTGTACTTCTCTTTCCATGTAAGACAGTTCGCTGAAACATTTTTTTCTCCACAGAATCTTTTGCACTGGTCAGAACAATGAGAATTTTTTTCAAAACGTCATAATTCCCATAATTCCCACAATGCAATGGGGATATCTGTGTTTTTTATTTATTTATTTTACTGTGCATATAAACGTAAATGGCTCCTATATTGAGAGAATGCAAGACATATACATAAGCACGCAGTTTGTTGATCTAGGGCCATGACATGATCAGTTTGTGTGTTAAAGGTCCCTGGGGCGTGGTCAGTGGCATCGTCTATTATCCAACTAGCCCAAATCACGAATCCTGCCAATATGCACCGTGCCCCTGAGCAACACACTTAACCCTCCGCCGCTAAATAGTGAGCGGAGGTCCCCCTGGGTGAGATCAACAGATGAATTCATAAATACATAAACATGCATACTCTAGCGTTGCCACTGTTGCCTGCTGCCCGTCGGTTGGATCACTGAAGCAGGTTGGGCATTTGCAATTGCTAAAAAAATTACAATTACTACGCTGTAAAACACAAATGCCTACAATCGTCATGGAAACTACCTCTGCATTTCCAGCCGCATGCTATAGCAACGTGCACTGTGCCACCAGGCGCTCTGTTATAGGGATAAATTATGTGTAAACAGTCGGAAACCTTGAACCCGCTTGTCCAGAGCAAATCAGGAAAAAAACGGAAAACTAAAACAATTATAATTAAGGTCGACAGGCCTGTGCAGCGCTCAGTGTTTGCGGTGCCGCCTATCTGTCCGTTTAAAAGTAGGAAGCGGCCAGCGAGCCGTTCTGAAGTTTGTAGACGTCATCTCAGTCTGCTTAACAGGAGAAACCCCGAGATTCGGCTGTGACAGGTTACAATAGCAGAAAGGCCCCGGGGTCTTTGGTGACATGCCTTGTCATTTTGCATGGTGTCTCAGACCGCCATAGCGGTGCTGGCACTGTCTGTGCAGTCTTTCTTGCATCGTGGCCTTTCCTAGGCCTTTGAGTTCTTGGATTCATTACATGAAACTTTAATCAATTAATCTATTAAATTGATTAATCTGAATACTCAACATAATACTGCACATAACTTTTTTCTATGCTTAATTTCATTGATGCAAATATTAAGTAGCGAGAGGGAGAATATTTTGAATGCTGCACAAGCACACAAGCTTAAAATATTTTTCACGCTCATACAGGTGTATTTACAGCAGCTGGGTACTCCTGAGGCTGCCAACAGGGCCGTGCATTTCTGCTGCAGCGTACAACTCAGCAGGCGACCTCGCCGGCTTCCCGGTGAAGCCTGTCGGTTCCTCTGCCACTCTGGCTTAGTCGTGTTCCTGTGATATTTCGCGTGGGTCCCTTCCTTATGACTCGTCTTATCCATCCATCCTGGCGCAAGCAAGTCGGCTGTGCTTGTCAAGCGAGCCGAGTTGCTGTTGCTGGAAAACTGAACTGACATTATGGTTACAGGTCAACGGTTAAAAAGACTGGCATAAAACCTGCAAATTCACTAGTAAAGAAATGATCATATTGGCTATTTGGATGTCTGGTAATATTAATTTAATAAGGTATGGGTGGTAGTGGCCTAGTAAGTAAAACACTTGCCCACTCACTACTGTCCCTGTCACTACTGGTTGTAAGACGGTCTGCAAAAGAGCGTCAGCTAAAGGCCATAAATGTAAACGTTTTATAATCTTTAAATGCACATGAACACTTTCACTTCTGTTCGGTTCTCATGACACTCTGTTTACTGTCATATTAGCCGGCGCGTTTAAAAAACACTGTCTTGACTACATGAAGCCCATTTTACAGGGACTGTAAAAGAGTAGCTGACCCTGGATGATTTATGCACACACTTTTACAAGACAGCAAGAAAAATGGCTTAGGAGCAGTTCCAAAGTGTTAATAACGGTAAATCTAAACTAATAAACTTCCTATTTATTGTAAATCACAGAGCCACAAACAAGAGGAATGCCTTTTATCTCATTAGTTTCAATCCATTTTATTTACCGGTGGACAGGCGCAGGGGGGAATCGTGCCAAGCAACATCAGTCAGGACCTCTTCTGGTCACTACATATGGACAGCACGCTCCAAAAACCGAGGTTTGGCAGTGTCCTCGCGAACACCTACAGGTGCCCCATCGAGAGCTCGCGTTCCTCCTATTGGTCGAGGCATCTTCCACCAATGATGCCAATGATCATCAAGGCCCGCAGCCACCCAACAGCATGCACTCCAAGTCCTCGTACTTACTGTCTGGCAGAAGATACAGGAGCACATCTGCAAGTACTACCAGACTTATATATAAAAATGACCCACTGACTTGCTAGTGCTTGTCACTTTTAAGGGTTTGAATAGATAAAAAATGACAAAATAAGAATAATAAATATTAATTAGCAATGTTTGAACTGGTACTGGTGTGAATTTCCGCTGGAAATAAATTTAAAGTTCCTTTCTACATGTAAGGAGATATTCCATCATTAACTGTCATTTGCAACACGAACAATGTCTGGATTGGAGTTTTCCCCCATGTTATGTCTTTTATTGGACCATCAACAGCATTTTGTAATTTTTAAAAATGGTTTACCATTCTCCACACAATATTATTGAGTTTATCTGTTATCTGTAATTTTATCATTGACCTACAGTACAGGCCGAAAGTTTGAACACACCTTCTTATTCAATGTGTTTTCTTTATTTTCATGGCCATTTACGTCGGCAGATTCTCACTGAAGGCATCAAAACTATGAATGAACACATGTGGAGTTATGTACTTAATAACTGAAAACATGTTTTATATTCTAGTTTCTTTGCTCTGATTCCTGCTTTGCAAACTCTTGGCATTCTCTCGATGAGCTTCAAGAGGTCGTCGCCTGAAATGCTTTTCCAACAGTCTTGAAGGAGTTCCCAGAGGTGTTTAGCACTTGTTGGCCCCTTTGCCTTCACTCTGCGGTCCAGCTCACCCCAAACCATCTCAATTGGGTTCAGGTCCGGTGACTGTGGAGGCCAGGTCTCCACTTTTTGTTAAGTACATAACTCCACATGTGTTCATTCATAGTTTTGATGCCTTCAGTGAGAATCTACCAACGTAAATGGTCATGAAAATAAAGAAAACACATTGAATGAGAAGGTGTGTCCAAACTTTTGGCCAGTGCTGTACATATGGTTTGTAAAACTGATCTATGCCGGTCAGAGAGTCCACATCAGTGCTGAAAACCGGAACTCCAAATCGACGATGACATCGATAAGACTACAGTGACACAGCGGCGTCGGGCCACCGCCAGGCCGCGGCGGGCAGGTGACATCGGGCCCCAGGTGCCGATCAAGCGGCGTGACGTCACCGAATCTTCGGGCTCCCACTTCCTGGTGTGTCTCCGCCGCGGGACCGGATCGGCGAGCCGCAGCAGCAGGAGTCCGCCGCTCGCGTTCTGCGCTACCAACCCCCCCCCCGCAAAACAGGAAAAAAAAATTAACAATGACTAAAATAGCCCAATAAGAGCACAAATGTGCGCGACGCGCCCGTGAGACAGGGACCGAGCCGGCGCGGGCTGTCGCGATGGTGTGACCATGGACAGCAGGATAAAGTAAGCCGCCGTTTTGTTACGCGTTTATTACGTGCTTTATTACGCGCGCGTTTTCGCTCCGTCAGCACGTCACGCCGCTACAAAACGTGACAAAAAAAGAAAGAAAGAAAGAAAAAAAAAACCCGCCAACAGCCGAACCCCCCCATGACGAGTCTTTAAACAGCCTGTTAGCACGGCGGCTAACTCCGCCGACCAGCCTGCTAGTGGGGGTTTTTTTTCCCCGCGGACGGGACGGGAGCGATAAACGTTGCGTGACGGCCACTTTACGGCCAGACTCTTCCCCCCGTCTCGGGCCGACCGTGGCCGCACGACGGTGTCGTAACTCATGCGTGTGTGTGTGTGTGTCTGTGTGCGTGTGTGTGTGTGTGTGTTTGTGTCTACGATTGCAGCGAGAATCCCGGGAGGACGTTCGATTTGGTGCTGCAGGTGGCGTGCCCTCCGTCCGAACATGCAGGTAAGCTGCCTTGCTGGAAAAAAAACCCAGAATAATATGAGCGTGGGCGAACTGTCACGTCCTGGTGCTCATCTGCAGCCTGCCACCGTCGTCACCGGTGGCTAATCTGTCACCAGCAGAGGACCGAGACAGGTTAAACGTTCACAGGGTGACGTTGAAAGGGCCGGGCCGAGGAGTTGATGCACGGCCTGTCGTGAAGGTTTGTACAGGAAATAATAACAGTTCTGCAGTTCGGTGGGAATTTTTCACATACATCTCAAATATCGTATAAAACCCACGTGTCCTGTGGGTTTTTTTTTTTTTATAGACTACGTCTATCAACTGGCTCGTCGTTCGTCTCGCTTCTGACGTTAAATAGGTGCGGTGCAGGTGTCCTCAGACGAATTGTGAAAATAAAGTCATGGGTTCAGATGTCATATTGTCATAACCCACTTCCCCCCGAGACGCGCCAGGGCTAGTCTCATTTCCTGAGGTGCACTCTCAGGAGCGCAGGCCACATTTAAAGCCAAATGTCGGGCCCGCCAAGCTACGGCCCGCGCGTTGCGGTCCGGCCCAGGAAAGCGGCTTGGCGTGAGATAATTGCCGCGTCAGCGTTGCAAATCGAATTGGTTTCAGGTTGAGAGTATGGGGACGGCCGCTTGTGTTACATACGCTTCCCGCCGCTGACCGTGTGTTTGATTTATGTCAGCGATGGTTGATCGATGGAAGCAGGATATTATTTTATTGTTAATAAGGACATTTTTTTAGGCAGGATGTTTAAAAAAAAAATTTTATGTACAGTACAGGCCAAAAGTTTGGACACACCTTCTCATTCACTGTGTTTTCATTATTTTCCTGACCATTTACGTTGGTAGATTCTCACTGAAGGCATCAAAACTATGAATGAACACATGTGGAGTTCTGTACTTAACAAAAAAAGGTGAAATAACTGAAAACATGTTTTATATTCTAGTTTCTTTGCTCTGATTCCTGCTTTGCACACTCTTGTCATTCTCTCGATGAGCTTCAAGAGGTCGTCACCTGAAATGCTTTTCCAACAGTCTTGAAGGAGTTCCCAGAGGTGTTTAGCACTTGTTGGTCCAGCTCACCCCAAACCTTCTCGAATGGGTTCAGGTCCGGTGACTGTGGAGGTCAGGTCTCCACTTTTTGTTAAGTACATAACTCCACATGTGTTCATTCATAGTTCTAGATTCTCAGTGAGAATCTACCAACGTAAATAAAGAAAACGTATTGAATGAGAAGGTCTGTACTGTATTTGTCCCATTGGTAGTGTGCGTGATGCATGTCCGTTTAATGTCAGTAAGCAACATGCATCCCGTGCGCTCGCCGTCGTGTGGTGCTTTCTCAAGCCGGAACAGGCCTTGCTCTGCCAGTTCTCTAAACACATTTTTTTTTTTGGTCCGATGACCTATTCGTTTGGGCTTGGTTGATTTACCGTGTAAGAAAGGATGATGCTTCATGCTGCTGCCAACCACATTTGTGCTGAATCTATTTTCAGATGGCTTCCTGAAAAAGTCAGAGGCTTTTTCTTGCAGCAAAAGGAAGTGATTAAGCTCCAAGAGCTGAGGCTTGCATGTACGTTTAAAAGTTTGTGTTTGAGGCTTGAGGCTTGAGCATTGGCAGAAATAAACAGACCCAGGATCAAAGCCCACTTACTACCATTGTGTCCCTGAGCAAGAAACTTAACCCTGAGTGTCTCCAGACGGGGGACTGTCCCTGTCACGACTGATTGTAAGTCGCTCTGGATAAGGGCGTCTAATAAATGCCGTAAATGTAAACGCTTTTTTTGCTGATGTGCAGTTTTTTCTGACACCCAGAAGATTAGCTTTCATGATGTTTTCATGAACATAGTCTGATTGACAGCTCTCACACACCCCACTTAATTCTCAATACTCCCACCCGTCTCCTCTTGTGCACAGGGTGTGTCAGCCGACATGACATTGGGACCACGCCCACTAACACGACCAACGTGGAGATTATCAGCCCTTTTATTTCCAGCATTCGGATGGGCGGATCCAAGTGGTACACCATACATTAGGGCTGGCCGAGTTCACAGCCGAGAGTTGCTCCGAAACCCTTTATTTTCTATGGCTTGCGAGGAGCTAGAGCGGTTGTCAGTGTCGAATCTGACCCACTTGGCTGATCGGTTCCACGCAGTGGTGTGCACCGCGGTCCACGTTGAAATGTGTTGAATCGCATTTCGCACGGCCGGTAGATAGTGTTGGACCTTGCCCTTCGAAACCCAGACACACACAGCGGGAATGGAGGAAAAGCTGATCTTATCAGTCTCTGGACGTACAGAGATCTACAACGTGACATCATCGTCTTCCCGGGAGTTTGGGAGAACCTGCCCATTATTTGCGTTGTGCCCCGCGGCACGCTGAGAGGAATCACAAGCCTCCCGGCGAGCGCGGCGAACTCTGTTTACGCTACGCTGGGACAGTGGTGGCCTAGCGGTTAAGGGAGCCGCCCCGTAATCAGAAGGTTGCCGGTTCGAATCCCGATCCGCCAAGGTGCCACTGAGCAAAGCACCGTCCCCACACACTGCTCCCCGGGCGCCTGTCATGGCCGCCCACTGCTCACTCAGGGTGATGGGTTAAATGCAGAGGACAAATTTCACTGTGTGCACCGTGTGCTGTGCTGCTGTGTATCACAAGTGACAATCACTTCACTTCACTTTACACTTTCGTTATTTGTTGTGGGTGGCATTTTAATTTGACATCTAAAGTTTAAAGTGAAGTGATTGTCACATGTGATACACAGCAGCACAGCACACAGTGCACACAGTGAAATTTGTCCTCTGCATTTAACCCATCACCCTTGGTGAGCAGTGGGCACCTCAGTGGTACCTTGGCGGATCGGGATTCGAACCGGCAACCTTCTGATTACGGGGCCGCTTCCTTAACCGCTAGGCCACCACTGCCCCGGAGGACGGGTCTGGGAGGACGGGTCCCGGGTCTCACCCTCGGACGAGCCTCGAGCCGCCTGCTGCACCCTGGAACACCAGACCTTCACAGGCCCGACACCTGCCAAACATCTCTCACACGCTATTTGTTATGCATGTTCGGGTAGGTGGGTGTTAATGTGTTTTTTTCCCGTTCCGTCTAACACCTCGCGGCAGCGGCCATGTCTCATTGCCACCGGGAGAAGACGCGGCGGAAGGCTAAAAGAACCCCGGCGCCGACGGGACCTTTGACACGGCGTGGCGGAGCGGGAAATAGCCGAGCTTCCACGCTCGGCCGCGCCGAGCCGCCGTCGGCGTCCCTCCAGCCCGGTGCCAAAACTCACCAGATGAGGCTGGCTGTGCCAAGGCAGTAGGTGGAGGCAGATGCTACCTGTCTTTCCTGCCTGCTTTGGCCAGATTGCTCCCGGTAATAAAGCAATAAAGCTAATAGATGAGAATACCGTTTTCCCCCCTCCAACCGCCCTCGCACGGCAATTAGCAGATAAACGACTTTGTCGCCGGCTTCGCTTTCCTCTCTCGCTTTGATCTCGCGCACGGGCCGGCCTTTTGCCAAAGAACGATTGCGAACGAGCGATCTTTGGATGTTGGTCAGTAATGATGCTTTGTCTGTGTTCGGCCTGGGAGGGGGCGGGAGGGGGTCGGGTGCGGCTGCCAGCGATGAATCTCCGCCTCCGCCGAGGCCGCGCAGGAGCTACAGCGGCCCTCCGTCACGTCAAGCACGCTGCTCTTTCCCCACCTCCCGGCCCCTCGAGCCGCGGGCCGATTTTGGGGCGTCGCCGCCAAACAAGCGCCGAGCACCGGCGCTAAATACATTTCTTTCTTTTTCGTTTTTTTTTTTTTTGTTTTCGAAGCGCTCCTATTTAACCAACTGTGTGGTTTTTTTTTTTATGCCCTTTGACCTCCAGCTCATGTTCTAATAATCTGATTGGCTTGCAGCTGTGTGTGTGGGTCAGAGCTGGCTAACGCTAAAAGAATTCCCTGTGGGTCTAGCAGATGTCACACTGGGCAGAAATGGTGTTGATTGGTCATTAGTCCTACCAGGCTACTCCGACTGGCCGCTTCTGCGCATCTTATTATCATCATTATTATAGTGTAATAAGACGGATTGTAGCTTTAGACTGAGATGTTGAAAAGTTGCAGAAGTTCATTATCATTATTTCCTGTGGCACGGTTCATTAGTTGCAGATGCAAGTCGAACTTTTTGAACAGTTGTTCCTGACCAAGCAGAGAGATAAAGCAACAATTTTCTTTAAACCATTTCTCATCCGCCATTTGTAATACTAGAGCCATTGCCACAACCAAGTATACATATACACTTAATGCACAAATTCAGACAAGGTCTGACATTGGTCTGTGGATAAAGAACAGGAAAAGCAGGAAAAAATGGTGCAGGACGTGTGTTTTTTGTGAAATGTCTGCGCAGAGTACTATATTTTGAGAAATGGAGTGAAAGTTGTATGTCTATGAAGACCTCAATGGCTCTTTAACGTGTATATAATTACACTTCTTGTAATGCCTGTACATTTAATGGGGTCAAAAACAGTATTGAGATTTATTTAGGGCCCTATGATTTCCGCGGACGGAATCATGGAATCCAACGAATAAAATGGAATCCTCTGTAAAACGCATAATTGCATATAATTCGCGCTTCTGGATGCTGCAGGCTGGACCTTTGCACACACCAACGCACTTGTCCGTTCGGTTCTGCGCGTGTGCTTGGCTCGGAACACCGACGTCCTCAGAAAAGTAAGGAATTCGACACACATGGACACATTAGGCCCGATTTTTGCCTCCTTACACTCCAGCCCTCGCCTAATTACAGCAGACGACAGTAGATATTGTTAATAAGTGCGATTAGTTGTTGATTTTACTCGTAATTTAATACACAGACACACTTTATAGGGTGATAGATGTGGGCCAGTGATTATAGGTTATATAGATGTGGGCCAGTGATCAACGCGGTAGTGGCCCTGATGTGATTTTGCCGTTGCTGATGTCATTTTCATACACGTCAGTATTAAACTAGCCAACAAATATAGCCAGTAGCTCATTTGTCTGTGTTTCTGGAAACCGTTGCCAGGGAATCAGTATGCTTTACGTGAGTATTGTCCCCCCCCCCCACATTCTGCTGCAAGGTTTCCACCTCGCCCATACTGCCCGAAACACCACCTGTTCCCACCAGACGAGGCGTCCTCCTACTGCGGGGGGTATCTGAAGCTCGGCGGTTGTGACAGGAGCAGCCAACCCCCTGCCGGGGGGAGGGGACACCGTTCCCCGGACATTCGGTGCGACGCCTCGACTCCACCGGAGAGAGTCCTGGAGAGCGGGGCGCAGGAGGCGTAATGCGGAAGTGTGCTTTGAAAGAGATCCTGCCGATTGCAGCAGTCTGAATACGGTGGGGGCTGTTGGCGCGTCTTGCATCACTCTGACGCTTCTCGGCAAACCCCTGTGCCTCCCTTGAAGCGCAGGATCCATTGAAATGCACTAATGCAGTTGGTCTGATGCTGGAACGTCTTCTAGGCACAGGCCTTGGTGCTGCTATTTTTAGACCTCATTGCTCGGCTGAAAAGTAGGAGCCTGATCTATAATTTAGCTTTGAATAGGATTTCTAGATTTGTCACCTTGTCCTTTCCACTCGTTTGCACTTGGGTGACTGGCCTCCGTCTCGCTCGCTACCTCACGTTCATGAGCATGTTTGCTCTCATTCCTAAAATGCGCTAACTTAGCATTTACACAGAAGCATGTCTTCTTCAGACGGTTTAGATGTTTACACAGCGGCGCTGCCCTCGCTCACACAAAAAAGGGGTGCAGCGGTGGCCTAGAAGAAGTGGTTGCTGGTTCGAATCCCCGATCCGCCAAGGTGCCACCGAGCAAAGCACCGTCCCCACACACTGCTCCCCGGGCGCCTGTCATGGCTGCCCACTGCTCACCAAGGGTGATGGGTTAAAGAGGACACATTTTGTTGTGTCACCGTGTGCTGAGCCTCACAATGACAATCACTTTCACTTCAATCAAGGGTTTTTTTTTTTTGGGACCTGGCTATTTTCAAAAGTCTAGATATGTATGTTTGTAGTACTCTGTGCCGTTAAGAACGGGGTCACTGTTGCCTGATGGCAACTGAGTGCTTCTGTAGCCGACATGCATGGCAAGCACCATCAGAAAAAAAAGAAAACAGGCTTTTTTTGGAACCTTATATCCTACGACAGAAATGTATTTTAATAATTGTTCCAATGATATGTGCACACAATGCGAAAACACGATCTTGTGCACATTTTGAGTTTCGTCAGCTGCCATGGATCCATATAGTCAGTCCACGAGTGACGTGTATGAATTTTGTGGTACCGAGTCTGGCCTATGGGTCCCTTCTTGGGATGCGGCCCATTTTTCACGACAGAATCTAGGTCAGTCCCAGTGGATGCTTTTGCGTTGGCTTAGCTGTGCTATTTGTCATTGTTTGTCATGTGACTCGCATGAGGTCTTTGTCACCCATTCTGTGGCCCTGTTTCAGTACCTGATTGGCCTACTAGCCTTTAATTCAAGTGCTCAACTGCAGAATATGACGTTAGAGAAAACCTCCCGTGCACTACATCTTAGCTGCAAAAATAATAATAAAAAAAATAATAAGAAAAATTATCGTATTCTCGGGATAATCACCAGCTATTTTATTTTGACCGCACTCACTGTAAAGATACTTGCATATGTGGTTGGAGAGTAAAGATCCATCATCGATCCAGCACGATATCTGGTAAGAAGTGGTCCCGAGCTCAGAAATTGGCCATTGATGGGTGACGGTGGCTACAGCTGGGGCCTGCAAGGTGCATATGCGTACCCGCCCTTTTTCTCGCCGGAACCGTGTCTGTAATTTTCTGGGTGTGGAGAGCTTTGCGGAAGACACAAATTAGACTGTTTGTGAAGACCAGGCTCAAGATGCTTGGCAGATACCGGCCTTTGGCTCGTGATCTGTCGTTTTTTTTTTTTTTAACGCGTTGTATGTTGTGGCTGCTGCCACCCCTATGCAGGATTAACGCTGCACAATTATTAATTGTCACCGCTTTGAATGGATAATTGAGGGTTTTTTTTTTTTTTTTTATTAGTTAGTTTTTTTTGTGTTTTTTTTTTTTTTTTTTTTTGTTCCTGGTCCGTGAGTATATGTGTGAAGCAGATGGCGCGAGCATATGGTTTGAAACTTGTGATTACCTGCTGCCGCCCCTCACCAGCTTTTCTCCCCAAACTGGGAACCCCCCCCCCATTATAGGTGAAGGCATAGCGATGTAGAGGAAATCCACGCAGAGAGGGGCTTCATCTCCTTCGCGGGGTCACGGCGGCGCGGCCTTGAAACGAAACTCAATCTCGCCCGCACCGACAGACGGCCGTTTATTGAGCGTCACGCGAGGCACATCGCAGATCGCTCCCTCCCATGCAGGCAGTTGACAAACAATCCTCGGCGCGGACGTGCATTGTGACACACTCCGCTAATATGCAGTGATACGCAGAGACTGTCACATCGCTGGCATCCATATGCTACTCCACTCAATCATGAAGCTGTGAAATTAGGTTGTGCACCCCCCCAACTAACTCCAAGGAGGGTGTCTCTCCGCCTCCCTCTCCCCCTCCTTCAGGCTACATCTCCGAGGAAGCCTGTGCAGCACGCCGTGCTTTTCGGGAGGGCCGCGCTTTGACAAGCTGTTTGGTTTTTTTTTTTTTTTGTTTTTTTTTTTACCTTTCTTTCTTTGCGGCGGCATTCGCTCCTTTTTTTTTTTTTTTAGACGGCCGCTTGATTCCTGTCTATGCCGGAGCTCCATCCGTTTTGGAGCCGTGGGCTTCAGCTCGGAAGAGGAGTGGAGAGGAGAGGAGAGGAGAGGAGAGCCGTAAATTACGGTGCTTTTGGAGCAAACAAGTTTGCCGGAAGTTCAGAGTTAGTTTGCCAGCGAATCAGGTTGTCAAAATGAATAAAATGGATTTCATTTGCTGACATTGACCTTGCATCACCATTCAAAATATCTCGTTGATTATACATGTTGCTTTATGTTTCGTGCGTAAAACACTGAAATCCCACAGCAACATATTTATAACATGTTGAAAACACCGATGATACATCACAGTACTGTCGATTCATTATTTACACATTGCAGGACCGTAGTCCTGCGATAAAGTTATGATGACAAAGTTATGATGCAGGCATAATTTTTTGCCAGAATTTGCTCATGAAACCACTTTATTTAAAAAGAGACAATTTTCAGAGACAAGAGTGTACAGATAATTGTGAAAAAAGTTTGTCCCTCCCCTAGTGACGCCATAGGGATATGTCCTCACCCCAAAATGTCTATTCCCCGCACGCTCACCGCGATACACACCGACTGTGTCACCGCTAAGGACCATATCATTGCGGAGTGGAATCTCGTTTGCTTAATAAATTAGCATGAAATGTAATGCCATTGCAGCGTGCGATCTGAGAAACCGGCTTTTATTATTTTTTTGGGGAGGGGCGACCCTCTGTGTTTCTCTTTTTCCGCGCGAGCCTGAAAGATGCTCGCTAATCTGCTTACCCCCTTTTAAATGGTGGACGCGCGGGGCGGGGGTGGGGCTACTCGCGGCTAAAGTAAGTCTACTGATCCAGAAGTAAAGTGATGACCACTGTTATTCCTTTTCTCGCTCGGGGCTCTGAAAATCTCCACCCGCTCCCCTCCCCTTTCTTCTCTCTCTTTTCGGTCCCCGCTCTACTTTTCAGAGGGGACAGAGAATGCTGGTAGAAAAAAAAAAAGAGCGAGAGAGGGAGAGAGAGAGAGAGCTCCTTGTACTGACAATAGACTTTTTTTTTCTACCATATGTTCGGTTGACATCTTCATCAGGTTCACAGCAGGTTACCTTAGTTAACTTTCACTCCAGTGCTTGATGGGATTTTCTTCTGTTTTCTTGACTAGCTGCCTCAAAGTCTAGACGCGCACAGAAAAAATAATAAAACAGACCTTCCAGTGTGCCACGCACAATACGGCCATTGTGGCTCCTAAGGAGCACCAGCTTCCTCTTAGCAGCTAGCTCTTTGCTCAGTGCCGACCACCACAAAAGACAATGGCTTTGTTCCGAGGCTCAGAGTGGGCTAATCCATACCTCAGTGTACTGTGAAATAAGTCTTTTATAGATAAGAGAAAGAAAGCGGGTGGCTTGGGGGGGTAGGAAAAAAAGAGCGAAAGCATTGCGGCGCAGGTTGGAGTTCAGCTCTTCAACCTCTGGCCAAGTGTGAGGTGCATAGAAGGGTGAAAAGGGGGGGACAGAAAAGAGGCGTAAACGACAAGGCCTCAGATGTACAGGTTGGAGCGCCGGGCTTCTTCTCCGGAACCAGGCCGCTGCTCTTACGCACGATGGACAGGATTTTAATCCTTGCTTTTAAGAAAGAATTTTGGACGCATCAGGTGGTGGCTTGAGTCAACATGGGTAGTCAAGTGTCCCAGAATGCATTTCACACGGACACACATCAAGAACAAAGTGGTGCCACCGCAGGAAGTCATTTCTGCCATTTCTGCATTCTGAGCTAAAGAAGAGGAACGTAGGAATGGTGGAGAGAGAGCACGGGTGCCAAGCCGAGAGCAAAACGTTCCAAATTGGGGTAGCATTTCACCGTAAAAAATTAAAATAAATAAATAAATAAATAATTTTGGTTTACCAGGCGCTGGTGTTGCTGTGAAGATCGCGTCTTCTCCTGTGGTCCCAGAACAGTATGGAGATTGTTTAGTTTCAAAATTCACAAATATATATCACACCATCCAAAAATACATTTCTTGATTCAGCAACAGATGTAACAAGTTTCACAAATATAATTTAAGACTTAGAAGACTCTAAAAAAATTAAGTGATGCAATAATGTCAGTGCAGTTTATTCACAAACCAGTAAAACTACATTTACAAACCACCGTATATATTTTTGAATACCCTTACGGTGCTCGATTCACAAATGTGTTTTTAATCAAAAGGTAGCCAATCAAATGTCTCCAATGTCTACAGCAAATCAGCAAGAATCAGCACAGTCTCTGCATATCAGCATGATAAGCTGCTGCATTTAGATGTCCAGGAAGTTTCAAAAATCCACAAACAAATGTAAGGGTATTCACAAATATATGCGGTGGTATGTAAATGCAGTTTTATTGGTTTGTGAATAAATGTAACTGCACTGACATTTGTGCATCACGTAAATTGTTCACAATTGACAACAATTCGTTTTGTCACCGTGTCCTGCAGTGTTTCACAATGACAATCACTCCACTTTTACTTCAACTCAACTAAAGTAAATCACACAGTGCAGACCCACCACACAACACAGCTTGCAGTTATAAACTGCAGCAAAACAACGACTGTCTTTCAAAAGTGCTTTTGAACAAAGTAAATAGCATGCACATTGTTCACTTTACCCACAAA
The DNA here is from genome assembly GCF_900700375.1 of Denticeps clupeoides. NCBI lineage: Eukaryota > Metazoa > Chordata > Actinopteri > Clupeiformes > Denticipitidae > Denticeps > Denticeps clupeoides. The sequence goes on from NC_041725.1 coordinate 15,845,405, forward strand.
ACGTACAGATAAAGACCCGAAATCTTGGCCTAAAAAGCGATGTACGGACTGTACTGTGGGACATCATCACACCCCTACTATACGTACATGAATTAAGTAATCAATCGTCTAAAAAAACAGCAGATTTGTTGATTATCAAATAATCGATAGTTGTATTGTATCATATATATATGATGAAGTTAGTGCTGCACGTTTAATCTAATCGCAATCGTAATCGCGATGTCAGTCTTTGCGATTACATGAACGCAAAAAGCTGCGATTTAAATGATTAGTACATGGATTGGATCGGCGACATATCCGATCCATTCTCTCATTCTCTCAAAGTTTGCGAGCTGACTGAAGTTTCACTTCAGTCGGATATGAGGTGTTTGGTCACATGACTTTCGATTCGGCGACATGGTTAGACGCCGCATGACGCGCTGCATCGTACGTCAACGTCGCCGCCATATAGCGATAGGCTCTGCTGTGGCGTGAAGCATATACATGTCTATGGAGAGAAGTGCATAAAAATGCCTCACTCTTGTGCTGCTTGGGGCTGTACAAACCGCTGTTCGCTCCAAACCAGATCCCGGGGGATTACATTTCATAGGTAAGGCTGGACAATTGTTTTGAATATATTTGGCCATTATAAAATCCCATTTTTATTTATAAATCTTAACCTTAGCTAAGATAGGCTAAGCTAGCGAAGCTATGCATTCCTGTGTTCAAGTCAGCCTCCAAACAACGTTTTGGCTAAATGTAGGCATTAACTATTTAGACTGTTCTTAGCTGTTTAGTTAACTTTTCTCAAACTTTGAAGGTTTCCTACAGAAATTCACCTCAGTTTACAAATCTTAACCTTAGCTAAGCTAGCAAAGCTATCCATCCCTGTGTTCAAGTCAGCCTCCAAACAATGTTTTGGTTAAACGTAAGTACTATAATACGGGATTTTATAATTGCCAAATATAATCAAAACAGTTGTTTAGCCTTACCAGGGTTTGTCGTTCGACAGTAATGTAAAGATTTTTTTGTGATTTATTTAATTTTGTAGAATATTGTATTTTGAAAGCACTGGGCATTTCAGGTTTTTATAAGTAGTTTGTATGTTTCACTTAGAAATTAAACATTTCACTTAGTATGTGACTTTTCATTGATATACAAGCAAGTGTCCTTTATCATATCGCAATCGCATATCGCAATATTGATCTCAATAATCGCAATATGTCTTTTTCCCAAAAACATGCAGCCCTAGATGAAATAACAAATTGCCTTCCTCTGTTATTAATACATATTTTTATGAAAACAATAGACTCTTGCATTAAATAAATGGCAGTAATTAACTTTGGTAGTTTATGGTTGAAATAATTGATCAGCTGGTGGCCAAGCCGCAGCCCTGATTGGCCTACTAGCCTTTAATTGAAGTGCTCAACTGCAGAATATGACATTAGAGAAAACCTCCCGTGCACTACAGCTTAGCTGCAAAAATAATAATAATAAAAAAAATAAAAATAATCGTATTCTCGGGATAATCACCAGCTATTTTATTTCAACCACACTGTAAAGATACTTTGCATATGTGGTTGGAGAGGACTGTTGGATAGTTTCTGAGTAAAGATCCAACATCGATCCAGCACAATATCTGGTAAGAAGTGGTCCCGAGCTCAGAAACTGGCCATGGACATCCGCAGTCTGGACTTTGGACTCCCAAGGCATGGAGTTTGGACCGGAAGATTGGCATTTGGGGGGCGTTGAAAGCAGCCTGACTACATTTGCAAGTGCTAATGTAGTTTTGTTATGCTTTTGCATCCTCGCCTCCCCTCCCAGTGAGGTACGATGCCGTGAGAGCCGTCTGGCTCCCGCCACCCCTCACCTATTAACCCTTCTTCCCTCGTGCCTCCCTTGTTCCCCCCCGAATCAAAGCACCGGGTATCGACTTTTAAAGACAGGCATTCCCCGGGACGTCAAGCCCATCGATCGCCGGCCGACCTGCGCTGCCGCCGCTCGGGGGCTTTCGGCGTGTTGCTGTGGCCCGCCGGTTTCCTGTCGAAGGTTAGCCACGCTCAAAGCCCAGGGGGTGGGATCAATGGGGCCTCCTGAGCCCGCCCATCACAGCGCCAGTGCTGGAGGGGCGCGATGAAAAGGAATAAGGTGCAGCACCACGTCCAAAGGTGATTTCAATTCAATTCTCACCCATTAGCCATGTTTGCTGGCTCCAAATTACCCTGTCTGACAGCCGGGCTACAGGACGGCCCAGCCTGTCACTAAATCCATCACCTTCGCCAGACTTTTGCCACGTAATGCAAGCACCGTGCCTGGAACACGCAGGCCTGGGACGTGGTTGGGAGCTTCCAAAGAAACTATCGGAGTTGGACCGCATTTCAGATATGGCTGCTGTTTTCCTCCTCTGTTTTAGATGTGTTTAGTGTCTGTCGGTGCCAGGGTTTGGATTCACGTTGGCTGTGTGTGTGTGTGTGTGTGTGTGTGTTGGCTCCGGGCGCCTCACAGACCTGCTGAGAAGAGGAGTGGGGCTCAGAGCGAGGACCCCAGGAGGGAGGCAGGGATTAGGCCGCCGCAGGTCTGTCATGGTGACATTTCTCTCCCCTGGCGCAGCAGCAGGGGTGGGGTTCACCCTCATAACCTTCAACTTTCAGCCTTAACCCATTAATCCCTTTTGGGGCTGTTGCACGCAAACACACGCACAATATGGCATCAGGAGTGGAGGGGGAGAAAGAGAAAGAAGGGGAACAAAAAACAAAAGAAATAATAAAAAAAAGATGTGACGGCTCCTACAGACGGCCTCCCCACTGCACAACCGTACCCGGCCAGCCATTAACACACAGGCTGCTTTATTTCATTTTTTTGCTGTGAATTGGAAGGGAAATAATTGAAGCCAGGCTGATGGACCGTGTGCCGGGAATGCAGGACGGGGGCATATTGCATCGCCAACATTAAAATATACACGTATATTCGTTTTTCTTTACTCCATGCAAAAAAACGAAATGTGTCGTGGCAGGATCACGAGTCTGTCTTTTCATACCCAGACTTGTTTCCCTCTCTGCCTGTAGTTCCCATCCCTTCACCCATAAAATCAGCATAAAATTGACCTAACTCTGCAAGATCAGTTGGTCAGGGATGGATCATAATCCCCGAGGAGGGAGAAGAATTCTTTTCTACGACCAAATCCGTGAAAAAGTCTTGGAATGGGATTATGCAATACATCTTTTTTTTCTGTTTTCGTCTTGTCCTGAAGATTTTTTTTTCTTCTTTACGGATTAAAAGTGTATAACACGGCACAGTAAAAACCTTTGTGTCTTTGAGTTTGTGTGTGGCTGTATGTGTGTGCGAGGAGGGCAGGGGTTACATTCTGCATGTAGAATTTCATTTGTGATGGTCCTCTTTCATCCAGTCCAGTCCTGACACAGAACAGTTCTTGCTGCAGATGGACGAACCAAACGATGCTGCACCGAGTCTTAAGTGGAGCAGCAATTGCCACACGGCCTCTTTCTATGGCTAAAGTGCTTATTGTTCATTCGTCCAAATGGCAGACCTATGTGAGAGATATATCAGGAAGTTTTGCAATTTTTGCACTTGAATCATGCACTTGACCCATGAAGCATGGTTCTTATGGTCATTAAATACCCGGACATGTCAATGAATTAGAATTTTCCAGGTCTGATTGGAAAGATTTGGAATACGAAATAAACGAGTTATGGAAAAGTGATTGAAATCGGATTTTCTATATTTACAACTACAATGTTAAAAACCAGCGCAGGTCCATAGTATCTTTGCTGGCTTTGCATAGTGCACCCCTCGTGCATTGCTTCCGTATTCCAGCTCCTCCACAGCCGCATGTCTCCTTTTTGCAAGTCAAGTCAAATGCAGATGATGATCTACTGCCGAACCTGAACTAGGCCTGTTTTACTCGGGCTCGGGCTTATGCAGGAGGAAACACTGTTGTTTAAGTTAAACTTTTCAGGGTTGTCATAAATGTAGCAATATTTCGGTACATTTTCAAATTCAGAAATTTCAGAGAACATATGGTCATGAAAGTTTGTCTGAAAATTTGTCATAGAAAAATTTAAAAATTTGTCTTTCTTTACAAAATAAATTCTTTAGAAAAAATGTGTAAGAACCCTGATGAATGAACTGTTTTTTGCTGATTATGAGATGATTTCATGGATGTTCCAGTGGTTAAATTAGAATGCCACACAAGATCTAAAACTGGTATTGATATTTGTTCTGTATGTATCTGTTTTGATGCTAGTTGGATGTGTGATGATGATGTTACGTAGATTTTACGTAGATCTCTCTTACAATAACTGCTCCACGTGTTGACCTTGCCTAGAAAAAGGCTTGATGAGTTCATAGCTGACGGATCCTGAAACAAGCTAATTGAGAAGACCCTTAAAACCCTTAATTCACTACACACACTAAACCAGATAGGCTAATTCAAAGCAGAAGCATCGTCTTTGGCTGGACACGGTGTAGTTTTTCCTCTACAACGAGGCCAGCGCTCTCACAAAATGAACAGCTCCTGTTGACCAGTTCACAGAGTGCAACTGGTGTTTATTGGTCATGTGTACGTGCTATTTAGAGAGGGAATATGTGACGGAAAGTTTTCCGAGATGACCCGGTTGTTTTGACTCCGCCTTGGTAAAACTGTGTGTGTTCGTAGGAGAGCTGCGAAGCAATACAGAGAAAAAAAAAACATATTCCGTAGTCCATATCATTGAGTTCTTATTGTTTTTTTCTTTTTCTGCGTGTTTCTAACTCAGAACCTATGCCCAGAGCACAGAGTATTTTCTCAGTATAAACCTACCCTGACCTACCTTAGATGCTTTAAGTTACAACCGCCTTAGACAAACTCTGTAACGTCACTTCTCAAACTTTTCAGACTAGGGACACATTGATTAAATAGAAATGCAATATGTAATACATGCTCAATACATATTTATGATATATTAAAATGATCATAATACAGATTAGTGACCGAAGGTTTGGTTTGATGGCATGCTCTCTGTTTCGTTAGCAATTATAAGTCTCCTTTTTTCAGGACCCCATGCATACATTACACGAGCCTCACTTTTGAGAAGCACAGCTCTATGAAGGGTGCAGTTACAGGCTGTCGTCTGTCTGCCGCTGGTTATAACCAGCCAGTGGTCAACGTCTGAGCGAAGTGTTTGTGTTCTGTTGGTGAGAGTGCATCAGTCACAGTGTCGCTGTATTCGGTAGCAGGTGGGTTGCATTCTCTAACCACCACATTTATTTACTTACAGATGACAGATAACAGACGCAAGCATAGACCTTTTCTGAAGGGCAAGGAGAAAAACGCATGCAATGCCAGTGCATTAATTGTCAATCAGAAAGAATTATTCATTCTTTTTTACCATTTATATGGATACACCTTAATAAAATGGGAATGGTTGGTGACATTGAACTCATTTTATAAGTGGTCAGAAACGAATAACTCAAGAAAGAATAAAGTTATGTTAAAACCAAGCACACCATTGTTTTTCTTGTGAAATTACCAATACATTTGCTGTGCCACATGACCCTCTTCCTATTGAAAAAAAGTTGGATCCAAGATGACCAACTTCAAAATGGCCACTATGGTCACCACCCATCTTGAAAAGTTTGCCCCCTCACAAAAACTAATGTGCCACAAACAGGACGTTAGTATCACCAACCATCCCCATTTTATTAAGGTGTATCCATATAAATGCCCCACCCTGGTCTCAATCACTTACGATTATCAGTGCATTGATTGCATTAATGCGCCATCAATTTTTCTACATTACTTCACATTATGCTTTCAAATACGTCACGCTCTTTCACACGGACATCTGAACCGGCTGCACGTTCGGATGCTGCACGCAACGTTCTCCCGCCATCAATTTCTGCTAAGCAGCATCAAGTGGACATCAGTGAACCGTCAATCGAACGCAGCTACAAAGCGCAGCGAGAACCTGTATGGCGTAAAGAGGGCGTTCGTTTTGAACGTCCGTGTGGACGAGGCCATTAATTTCAACACCGCTACTGGGTATTTGACTGGTGATGTCAGGTTTAGTCTTTGGTCAACCCTGAAGATCACATAGAAGATGCAGCCACAGAGTAGGGATTTTTGACAAATTTGCCATATTTTTTAGCTTCATTCTCTAAATGTGGAAAAACAATGAAACTGTGTACAGCCGCATCAGTGTGTGCTAATCCTCTCGAGATTTACGCGCTCGCAGAAGTCAGTGGCGGGTTTGAGTTTGAGTTCCGCGTTCCGTTCCGTTTCCATGCTGTGGTAAAGCTCCCGAAAAATAAGATGTGTTTTCAGTGAAATCCTAGCAATGGCGCACAAGCATTTTTACCATTTCCTGCAGCGCTCTGTGGACAATGTGGTGTGAAATTCCGAAGAGAACAACATTCATAAAGAAGGGTATTTATTACTCTATCGGCCTGTTAACCTGTTTCCCGTAAGTTGAGTCGTTAATCGTAAGCTGCGCGGTAAACTTGTGGCCCCGGTTTCTCCTGATCAGTTATAGCGTCGTAATGGGGCAACCCCGGTGCATGCATATGTACACGTCCCATTAGCATATGCAGGTTTGTGCGTCTGTGGCCTGCGAGGAGTGTGCTGTCACACACGGGCAGGCCACCCCCCCTGCTCCCACCCCCCTCATTAATATGTATGTTTGCGGAGCTGCGCTGAGCAGCGCGCTGATTAATGCTGTCTGTCAATTACTTACAGATCCAGAAGTGCTGTGGAAGTTCCCCCAGGACTTCGGAGACCAGGTTGGAAACACGGAACGTTCACCCCCCTTCCCCACAACCCCTCCCCGACTCCGTTAAAATGAACCCGTCCGCACCTTCCCCTTTTCTTCCCCCACTCCTGTCTCCGCATTACTTCCCATCTCTGTGCAGTAGCTGATGATAAGAAGGCTGAGAGTGTTTAGTAACCGCCATACTGCCTTGCTGTAATTATCGTGTTCGCGGTGACGTGACTAAGGAAACACATCGTACTGCGTTATCGATAAGATTGTGTTCCACTCTGTGCATTGAAGTTTAAGTTTAAGCCTGTGTGTGTGTGCAGAAAAGAAAATGATGTGATGCATGTTAATATTCTATTTTCTTAATATAGAAATGTTGTTGCTTATGGACAGACTTTGAGGCTGGCCACTGTGTCTGTGTGTGTGTGTGGCGTTACTGCCCCATGCAGCACTTAGAGAGTAACAGTGGCATATTGGCATTTAACGTGCCAGCCAGCGGCCTGTGCCAGCCCTTGAATCCTTGAATCTGGTGGGTCTTAAATTGCCAAAATGATTTTTAGAACCAAAAAAATTAAATAAAAAAAATATGGAACGGGGGAATAAAGTGAAAGGCAGGCTGCTCCGTGTGCACCACCTTTTCGAATAAAGCCACTTTTCTTAAGCGCTGCCGAATCGAGAAGGCCTTCAGTGGTGCTTGTGGCTTTGTCTGCCTCCCACATAACGAAATCACGCGCCAAAAACAGAAATAGTGAGAAAGCGCTACTGTGGCTGCAGAGAAGCATTTATATATATATATACACACACACACACACACACACACACACACACATTCCTCCCTCTCTCCACCCTTGAAAAAAAAACAGATAGTTCCTGGATAAGATGGCTGTTTTGCACAATGTGTACAGATGGATTGGCCTTTCCGCGTGAACATAAAGGGCCGCATTCACGCACCTCATTACGAGGATTAGCCCCTCTCTCTCTCTTTCTGTCTTTCTCTTCTGGTTTCTCTCTCTCTTTCTGTCTGTTCCCCTCTCTACCCCCCCCCCCCCCCCCCCCAAGTTAGCCAGCATATGGCAGCAGCAGACCCGAACTCTACAGTCCCCCTTTTGTTTCTCCTGTTATTGTTGCTGAGCGTAATGACAGTTGTAGGCCGCAGATAGGGGTGGAGGGGTTAGTCTACCCCTGGGGAGCCTTGAGAGAGACGGATGGAGAGAGAGAGAAAGAGAGAGGGAGGGAGGGAGGAGAGACAGACAAGAGTGTGGATTATGGAAATATGAATTGATTTTTTTTTTTTTTGCATGGTGGCTGAATAGAGGGGCTCAGAGGAGAACAGACTGGTAGCTGGGCACAGGGGGCCTGCTGCAGAGCTGTGAAGGGAGAAGACTCTCCACGTCCTGGTCACATACAGCTGCCATGCGGACAATCATAATGATAATAGTAATAATAATAATGAAGATGCGTCTAGTCTGCGTCGGATAAGTCCTCTCTTCCTGTCTGTTTATTTCTATATTTTATTTATGTATGCAGATGAAGCAGACAGATGGAAATGTGTCTGTCTATCTCTCTCTCAGATCTCCACCCAAACCTCAGGAAGGGCGGGGATAAAAGGCAAAAGAAATGTTACCCCGTTGGCCACAGTTGAGTCTTATTATTATCCGGGTGCTGAAAAGTCACCTAGACATCCATCCATCCATCCTGAGAGTAACAGGAAGCGCTTCACTTCATCGCGTCGCACTGCCCTCGGTTTGTTTTCGTCTGCAGGCACCCGTTCTGCGTCGGACCCCGCGAGCACGGAACCAGCATGCTACCGGGTTTAACATTCCTCCCATTTCCCGCACACCTCGGCTAGCGGTGTCAGGGCCTGTGATGTGTGTCTGCTCTGCAATGGCTGTAGGGTATCTGCGCGTTCATCAGCCCCTGCCTGAACAGGAAGCAGCTCTTATCGGCATCCCGATCTGCTACGGCAGGAAATAAACAAGCACGCCACTTTACGCCCTGACTGCTTTCGCGCTGCACTCCGGGCTTAATTCTTTGTTAACCTGCTATCGGCCCCTTGCACAGCAAGAAAATGTGTTTCGTTTACGGGGGGGCTTGGCAGTTCACATGGTGATGTGCTGTTTTCACTGGAAATGACACTTTGTGGGTGTGTGTGTGTGTGGTAGAGGATGATCGCCTGAAACGGTGGCCAGATGATGGCCGACGTCGGGCTACTGTACACTGCGTGTTGAAGCACAGCCCAGGTCCCCCGGGGGCCCTCAGCAAGCAAATATTTGTCTGGGTTGACACTGTGTTCCATCAAGAGGTACGGGCCTGACACTTCATGATTGGTCGCCCCCGTGACCCCTCCACAGGATCTCCACCCTTGGGAGGCTGAGACAAGGAGGGGAGAGAGAATCATCACCCTGTCTGGATGCTGGGTGTGTGTGTGTGTGTGTGTGTGTGTGTGTGTGGTTGTGACTGCCGTCTTCTCCAAAGGTCTTAAACATTGAAGTGCTGCTCCTGAGTGATGAGTGTGTGTGTGTGTGTGTGTGTGTGTGTGTGTGCGCGTGTAGTAGGGAGGTTTGTCTTTCTCCTTCACTGCACACTGACAGCAATCCCACACATGACCCTATAATGTGTAGATTTCTTTTTTTTTCCTCTCTTTTTTTTTCCTCTTCTTCTTCTTCTGAAGTCGATTCCCCGCCCTGCCGCCGGGGCATGTGGGTAATGGCTCAGACTCGCTCCGTTGGGCTGCCCTTTGTGCAGGGGCGAGCTCGCGCCCCCCGAAAGAGGCTCCTTTGTTGCTCATGGCTCCTGATTACACTGATCTCTGGGCCGACTTCCTGGCTGAGGTGGAGAGGAGTGAAGAGTTAGCTTCTTTTATCTTTTGAGGAGGATCCTGCTGGAGAATTCTTGAGATAAGACATCCTTGGATGTAGCGATGGTGTGAGAGGCCTTTCAGAAGGTGCTTCTCAAAAAGGGGATGTTAGGTGTGGATTCTCAGGTTCCCTTCAGTTGCCCAAAGTAGAAGCAGGAAGCGGCTGTCTGTCCCCCTTGGGTCAGTCTCTCCACTTCCTGTTCTTTCCCTGAGCTGTCTTGACGGTCTCATCACTTTAGCAGCTAATTAGTGACTGGCAGCTATAGCGATTAAACTGAATTTGCGCCACTTGTTTGGTCTTGACCACTTGACCACTGCCTGGAGCTCAGTGGTCCCGAAGGACCATCTTCCAACCCACAATGTTTCCAACCTGCCGCACTTGTAATAATCTAATTAAGGTCTGGTGAAATCTTTCCAGAAGTTGGACTTCCTAGACTGGGATTGGGAGAGCCATTTTTGAAGACATGGTTAAGACTGTTTTTTTTTTTTTTTTGCGCATTAGCTTTATTTAGCAGAAAAGGGGCGATTTCATGCAGTCACTGCATCCGTCCTTCTGCCTTTCTTCTGTTTTTCTGCTACCCACAATTTTAAGTGTTCAACTTCAGTAAATTGATGCTGTATACCAGCATAAAGTCTCACCAAAGGAAGAAACACAGTCCCACCTCTAATCATCATGACATTATAATTATTAATGGCCTCACAGGTCACCACCATAATAAGCTATACTACCTTAATTACGGTTTGTTGCCAGGTTTGGTGTCATCAGAAACCTGTAATTCTGCCCTCTAGTGGACATAATGAGGCGTAACGCGAACATAAACCAGCTATATTTCACGACAGTGCTAAATGACTAGTAAGGAGTCCATGTTGGGGATGGCGACTGTGGCATTGTGAAAATGAAGTGCGCAGTACAGTGTACAGCACTGCAGTGTTTCCCTGGCTGTTTTGGTGAATGCACTGAAGTTAAAAAAAAAAAAGGCGGTAACACAACTGAGAGTCACACGCACCCAGAAACGGACCAATGGCGAAAAACAAGGTTGTAGTTTCCTAGAGTAGACACCACAACCCGGCATCTCGCCAATTAGCATGGGCCCCGGACTAATGCCGCAGCGTCACTGGTTACAGTCACATTCATCTGTGCCCCTCCCCCATTTTATTCTTTTTTTTTTTTTTTAAGGGTGTAGAGTTTGTGGGTGAGTAGGGGGTGGATTGGCTGTCCTCTGTCAGTCCAAGCCCCTACACACACACACACACACACACACAGAGCAGAGAGATTCTCCTGTGGGAGATGACAGCTTAAGCGGGTAGAATCCCCCCCGGCCACTTGGCACTCAATTAATGATGTTTCTGGATCTGTGGTGTGTGGTGGTGTGTGTTTTTCTTGCCTTCCTCTTCTTCTTATTTTTTATTGGGGGATGATATGCATCTAAATCTTCATTTGGCCCAGAAGAAGTATCAGTTTTGTCTTCTCAAGAACAAAAACACCATCTCACCACCACCCCCCCTCCATTCACCTCCCCCCATCACTGCCATCATGCTAATTTATTCAGCTCCGCATCGTTTGGGAGACGGATGCCTCCCTCTCTGCTCGGGCTTTGAAACAAAGTTGAGTTGCTCGCAACTAAAAGGGGCGAGTTGGACGTGTTGGTTTTTTCCGCGGCGCTTTTAACGGAGAACACTCCGCCTTGCGCCTGATGCATGCTGGGATACGCTCCAGCTCCCCCACGACGCCGACTTGGATGACCTGGAGTGGTGGGTGGACGTATGGAGGGATGCCTTCTTTCTTTCCATGTGTTTGGGTTGAATTCAGAATGATTGCAAGCCTTTGAAGTAGAGCCTCAGAGAAACGCAAGATTGCATCTGAACGGGGACGCCAGATTGTGTCCACGCTCGACACTTATTTATTTATTTACCTTTTAAAGCAACATGTACTCGCATGTTGCCCCTTCAGTTTTTAAATTTAGAATTTTGTCAAAAAAAACAAAAAAAAAACCCTAACAATCGTGACGTTATATGAGTTTTATTAAGAGAGAGAACAGAAATAACACCAGTGGCAGCAGATGGAAGATTGGCTCCTCTCTGCTGAAGGGGTCAGTGTGAGAAACTGTTATAAAAAAAAAAAAAAAAAAAAGGTAGAGAGGCATCAGCAGAAGGAAGGAATCCGGCTCGACTCTTTTCAGGAGAGAAAATGTAACGGCCCGTGCCAATTTGAAACTGCACCTCTGCAGTTCTCGGCGCTGCTCGGCGCGCTCCGCCTCGGTCCATCTCCGGAGTCGGCCCTTATTAAAGGCGAGCAGCCCGGGTCAAACCGCTGAGCAGGCAGCATGCTATTAAAACATAATGAAAGGAACCTCTCCCCCGCCGGAGCAGTCATAGTCCACGGCGCGCAAAGATCCTGCTGGCGGCGAAACGCCACCCGTCTGCACGTGACTGTATACGATTTCCATATTACACATTTTGCATGATGTGCGCTGTACATGTAAGCTTTAATATGGACTCGGTATTTTCGATTGCAAAATATTTCAACACCGTACACCTATAACTGTATATTAAATTGTGAACGGTTGTTTTTGCTGTGACCACGCCCACTACAGAGACCAATATGCAGATAATCAGCACTTTGATTCAAGCATTCTGATTGGTCAGCCGTATTGACTGGTCAATGTGATACACACCCATTCCCCCTAAATGTTGTTACTGAACGTTGATTTATTTCATCTAGATTTTATCGTAACTGTTCATAAGAACGGGCACAATTTTTTGACAACGATATTTAATGTTGTTTTTTTTTGTTAGATCACTTGAACACCAACTAATTAGAACTAATTGCTATAATATGTAAATACCTCAACATAACTGAATTTTTCTGAATGTCTAGATTGACACATATCTCATATAATTGTAAATCATATTATGAGACAGATTACGTACATAATATTGGAAATAACAGCTACAGAGCCAGTATCTTGATGCAGTTTATAACGGAGGAGGGGTCTTTTTTACATGTCTGTGTGGAGTGTGGGGTGAGAGATGTTTTAAAAGGCAGAAGCTCGGTCCACTTGTACCATACCTGTTTTCACATGTCAGCAGTGATCAGTCTCGCCAGCGCTCGAACCCTCTAGCGGGCTTTATGTGTTCTGATGCAATCTTACAACCCAACGTGCTGACAGAGGGAATCCATACGGTCGCAAAACCCCAACATAAAGAGCCTGGTGGTCTGCGGTGGAGGGTCGGCTGCCTCCTGTCTTTAATGCTGCGCTTCCTTTTGTCATCGTAGCCAGAGGCCTTAGTAAATTCATGCAGTATGGCCCGGGCTTGTGCTGTAAGCCAGGAGCGAGCCCTAATTGGGGAGTGTGTGTGTGTGTGTGTGTGTGTGTGTGTGTCTGTGGGGAGCCATGGGGCTCGTGCATTGATCTGTGTGGAGACAGCCCAGTAAACCTGTCACTGAGAGCCACTCTGCCACCAGCCTGGTGGCTGTGCCAATCACACACACACACACACACACACACACACACACACCCAGAGCGTGGCCAGGTTGTGCTGCAGACTGCACCACGCCGGCATGTGGACCTGCTGCCTGGGTGAATTTTTAAAGAGCGTCGAGGTTTAAAGACTCGGGCCCCCTGGGGAGGAATCCAGGCGAGAGAGAGAGGTGAGAAGTGAGTCTCTCTCTCTCTCTCTCTCTCTCCCTCCCTGCCTCCGTCCTCCCACCCCCCGTCCTGAGACGGGATTTTTTGACAGAATGAAATGATCGCCGCTTACTGCAGATTTCCCCAGTAAAAATAACAGCGCGCGCTCAGTGCTGGAGCGTGTTTACTGTCTCCCTAGCAGAAGACGGACCCCCCGCCTCCCCGTGCCCTCCTCGTCCCACCATCATTGGCATCTGTGGCAGAATATGCAACATTTCCGAAGAATCACGGCTAACTCGGCGCGTCCTGCTACCCAGTGCCAGCCGAGGAGCCACTGCTGCTCGCGGCTGCAGCTGTAGTCGTGCCTGCAGCCTAGTTGAGCGCGAGTGTCCAACTGATAGCTGAACGCGCACACACACACACACACACACACACACACAGGAAGACACATCATCTCCAGAGGGAGTCTCGGCGCAGTGTGGGAAAGAAATAAATAAAGAATGAGCGGGAGAAGTAACGAGGGAAGGAGGGAGGACGAGAAGGAGAGGGAGGGAGGGAGGGAGCCGTGATTTCAGGCCTCCACACTGGGACCTCAGCGGGAAGGAGACCGCTGTCTCGCTGACTGATACCCCTGTCTCAACAGTAAATAAATAATGCCCACCGCCTCTAGTGAGTTGTAAATGCATTATCTGCTTTATATTCTTTTGTCTTGGGAAAATGGTCGGGAGGAGGGGGTTAGGTGGGGGATGCAAAAGAAAAAAACCAAAGAAAGAAAGAAACAGGGCGGGAAAAAAAAAAAAAGATGACGGAAAAATAAAAATACAACTAAACAACAGCACCTGGTAATGCAATGTCCCCTACTACCTTCCCCCAAGCCTCCTGATTCTCCTCCTCCTCCTGTGGCTTCTCTTTGGTGGTAGTCCCCTGATCGCTTGCATAAACGAGGGAGACGAGGTGAGACAGACAGACAGACACACACACACACACACACACTCGAGCTCACAAACACAGACAGACACGCGCTTAGGCGAGATTCGCCTGCTAATGCCGTAAGGAAAATCGTGGGAAACGTTTTTTGTTCCGTCTGTGCGAGAGACCTCTGGGAAGCCTGATGGCTTCGTTTTCTTTCCCTTTCTGTTCTGTTCTTTTTGCGCGAGTGTGTGTTTTTTCCCCAGATGGAAGCATGTGGATTTTTAAATGCTTGTAGATTTTCATTGTTTTTCCTTTTGTCGTTCTTCAGCACGGAACTTCGTGCAGGCTTCGTGCTGTTTAGTATTTTTTTTTTTTTATTATTTAAAAAAAACTGTGATTTGCATCTTGCCTCACCTCTAACACCAAGTCTACCTGCGGATCGTGTATACTGGGTTCCTGTGCTGGACCAGCTGTTTTTTTAGTGCTTTTATATGCTTTTTTGCAACAGCATAGTGGGCTGTGTTAGCCGTATCGCATGGGACGTGTTTGCAAATATCACATTGCCGAGTTAACCAATCAGAATGCTTAAATTAAGCACTGACATTCTTACTGCATGTTTGGCATGGCAGAGGGCATGGTCTCCAGATATCTGCAGTAGAGACGATGCTTGTAACGTCCACTGAGGAGATGGAGAAGAGGAGCATTGACGTATTGACAGGAGGGGGTTTAAATTGTCCAGAATGAGGAAGTAGGTTGTGTGAGAGCTGTCAGTCATGCCTACAGGCTCCTCCCCCTTTCATATGTAAATCTTCTGGGTATAAGAAATAATTAGACACAGCATACAGATAACTAGCAAGCAGCCACTTCTTGTTTTTTTCGTGTAAATCCAGAAGACATAATTGATTATGATACCTCACTGGTTCGACTTGTTTTGCACACTTTTGTACAGATTTGTATTTTTTTTATTATTATTATTATTATTTTGCACTGGAAGTGGTGGGCAGGACGTTAATTTCGCTGCACTGTTGTACTAAGTGCGATTGTGCAAGACTTTAAACTTGATACATAGCCTTTTATATATCTCATATGTTCTTCTTGGTTCTTTTGTTGTTACCAGGCCGGTGTGCATATGTACTGAGTTGTTGCATTCAGCCTGTAGCGGTGATGAACGGTGCCGCGGCCCATCGTTCCTTCACCAGGCAGAGTTTGTGTGTGGCATCGTGGGTGTGGCCTTGACAGGTTTGGGCGTCTGGAAGAGCGACGTTTTTTTTTTTGCATGCATGCAGAGAGGCGGTGCGCGCTCCATATGTGTGGCGTAGCGGCGCCGGGCGCGGAACATATTGGTGAACGTATCGGGTGGTTAATAATAGCAGCGCATGCATACGGCTGCGTCAGGGAGTCAGATGCCTGTGACAGCTTTAAAGGCGTGCAGCCATCCAACACACAGACTCGGAGATGAGATGCACCCTAAGTCCTCCTTCCCACTTGCCAACACCCCCACCCCTCCTCCAGACCTTATTCTGCAAAACACACTCTTAACACATGTGCACACACACACATACACACACACACACATATAAATAAAAATCATAAACACACACACACACACACTGAGACATGTAACGTGTGCAGAGCAGACAACCCCATCTAACTTGAACCCTGCCCCCCCTTCCTCCCAGCAGCGTTGCGGTGGCAGCTTTATTTTTTGAGCTGGGATCTGTCACAGTTCCCCCTGGCTGAGCCGCCACCACAGCCAGCGCGCGTCCCTCTCTCTCTTTCTGTCTCTCTCCATCTCCCTCTCACCCATATGGCCCCGCTCTGGCTCTGCGGGCTCCTCGCCTCCATATGCTGCTGCAGGAGAGCCCCCCAGTCCCACCGGGGAGACTTGGGGCCTTTTCCCTCCCTCACCGCCGCCGCCGCCATCCAGCCCGGCCTTCTCCACTCCACCGGACCCCTCCTGTGCCGCTTAGGCCATTGTCAACGCAATCTGCCAGCCCCTCGTCTCTTAACACCCACCCCCTGCGCGCACACACTCGGCGAGTTTCAGCGATCGATGAGCTTAATCGCGCCTAATTATTTAAGCCGTGGACAACCCCACCGGCCCCGAATCCCTCCTGTCCTCTCCCTCTCCCCGGCTCCAAGCCCCTCTCATTTTACACATTTCCCACCTCTGTGGTTCCTGTTCAACTGTTCAATGTGCAGCAGGTGATGCTGGAGATTATGACGACGACGATGATGGTTTGGTGATCTCTCTGCCTTGTCACAGGAAGCCCTCCGGACCGTGCCGAAGTTCTGCTTCCCCTTTGACGTGGCACGGTAAGCTCGTATATACTGCTGATCTCAGATCAGCCACTGCACTGCCTCGTTCCCAGAGTTCAACTAGTAGCATGATGGAAGAGCAGTGGGGAAGTATTTTAACGCACTCCCATTTCTGCATGTTCTAGCTCACCTGTGGTCAGACGGGGAAGCAGCATGACCGCAGAGTGGCATCTGCTGGAAAAAAAAGAGTTTCTTAATGCTTTAAATGTTAAACATATAATAAATATAAAGTGCCACTGAATGGAAGCCCCCCTCACATTTTAATTCGAAAAATCGAGCGTTGTTTGCATGATCCAGGTGAGGGGAGACCAGGACTTGTCACAAGCTTTTTTGCTGCCATCTAGTGATGAAACCGAAGTGTTTGGCTTTTTAACACTCAGCCCCTCACTGCTTCAGTCTTTTTTTTCACCGTTCAGGTATTTGGCAGTAAAATTTAAATTGCCAGTGAATTCAAAAACAGCATGAAGCCGGCTGGAAGCCAGTCTGTGATGCCATGCGCCTCATAATGATCCTATAACCTGTCTCTGTATTTGAATTTCAATCCCCACCAAAACTGATGGCCTGGCAAAAGAGTATTATATCTGTGCAGCATTAATTTGAGAATGTGGACATGATTGTCTGTGATTTATGTGTGTTTTGAGCAGAATATCCCAGAACCAGGTGGGCCAGAACTTCACGTTTGTTCTCACAGACATCGAGAGCAAGCAGCGGTTCGGCTTCTGTCGGCTGACGTCAGGCTGCCGCGTCTGCATCTGCCTACTGAGGTGGGTACCTCACGTCCATCCAGACGATAGGCAAGGCTCAGGTTCACTCTCGCACGTCCGATTCGATCAGCCCGTCCTCTACACAACACAGATGTACTCAGTTTCTGACTCCAAATAACTTTTTACATGCTATGTTCAAGTGATGTGTCCATAACACGCAGTCATGAGGTCACGTATCTGCACATCTGCAAAACAAAACCACAGTCCCCAAATGTGAATGGGCTTTTTGTCTGAATTTAAAGTCCCATAGTTCTGATTGCTCAATAATCACACATTATGGAAATTAGCTTCCTTTCCCATACAAAAACTGGGAAGAAGTCACAGCCGTTAAAGGAGAGGAGATTAGACAGATTAGACAGCCCCCAGCATGCAAAAACAAGGCCACAGGCCCGGATTACCGACTGCTCTGAAATGCCTACTTGATATTGACGGACAATTGGGAGGTTTATCATGGGCTAGAAGAGCCGCTCTCGCTCCCTCCCTCCGCCCCTCTCCTCTCCCCGTCTCGAGCTCTCTCTGCCGCCTGGCCTTTGTCCCCCCCCCTCCCCTATCCCCATCTTTCCTCCCTCCTCTTTTTTTTTTCTCCCCCCGTCGTTATTCGGCTACTGGCACAGAAGCATGCCAGCGACGCTGTACCGTGGCCCCATCATTATGCATGAAGTCCTGCTGCCAATTAGCCGCAGTCTCCCCTGTCCCCCTCGCTGAGCTCGACATGCTAATTCATTTGACATATGATGTATAAAATTCATTATGCATTCTGAGTAGTTTGCATGGCTTGCTTCACTCATAATAAGAAATGTATGGAAAGTTGTGTTGCTTTTTTTTATTGTTGTTGTTGTTGTTTTGCTTTATGCGGTGTGATGCTGGTTGTCTGTTTTTTATTTATGCCGTTCACTGAGAAACATTTTTTTTGTGGTTTTACGGTCTTGCCACATAGATACCTGTAATTAAACACCTACATATATTACGTAATTAATGTTTCTCAATATAATGGGCAGTATATCTGTATATGCAGACATGAAAATGCTGAGACATTATTTATTTCTTTATTTATTTGGCCTGCCAGCACTTCTCCAAAAGACACTCCCCTCCCCGGTATATAAAACCGAAGGTAATTAAAACAGTTTGCGTCGGCGTGATTGTTGAAGTGCTGGGACCATAAAATTGTCACCTCTGCTTACACGAGGAAGTGGCCTAATGAAAGGGACAGTTTTATACGCGCTGGACTTTGTAGCGCTGCAGCTCTGGCACGGGTCAGAAGGACCCGACTTCCTTCAGGCAAAGCGGCCCTAAAAGCGGGATGGTTCCATTTTACACGCTTTACACACACACACACACACACACACAGTCTCATTGCGAGGCAGTGTCCCTCAGACATCTGAGGGGTTGCAGATGAAGGAAAAAAAAAAATTTGTGAGTCATTTTATGGGATGGCTGAGGCTTGGCTTTCTGCAGTTAGTGGTCACTTAGCATTCAGACGGGCTGCACTTCCTTCCCTTTACTTAACCTTTAACTGGTACGGAGGCGCGCTGCTGTAATCAAATCTTGTGCCGGTTACAAGGTGCAAGTTATTTATGAAGGCTTGCAGCGGCATGATTTAAGAGCCACCGAGGGGGAACGAGACGTAAAAGATAGTTATTGCCACAAACGCCGCGCTAATCAGTCATTAGCATGGCGCGATGTTACCCTCAGCGTGAGAATTAAAAATAGATAAATAAAGAATAAATAACTCACACCGCCGTATCGCTCCATTAATCACGGTCGAGCTATTTGATCACACTTTACCGCGTCCTTGACGTCCTGATACAAATGAAGGCGCGTTTGCTCGATTTTAATAATGATTTTTCACGGCGCACCACTAAATCACGCTCCTTTAAACATGGTTATCTGCTGATGGCTCCTTTTGGAAGTGGCAGGTAACGGCGGAGGATAAATGTGTGACGGAGGTTGGGAGTAGGCCACAGATTAGCTCGTTTATTCTTTGAGTATACAGCGCGCTTTAAGGAGGGCTCCGGCGCGGCCCGCCATGATGAATGTCCCTCTATCTGAGGATTTGTGGAGTGCAAACAAATATGGGTCCCAAACTGTGAGGAGAAGGACGTGTGCCGCCCCACACTCGTTTTTTATTTTTTATTTTTTTTAATTAATAAAAAAATGTAAGAAAAGTTTCCTTCCCGTGCTCGTATGGCGGTCGCTTTCTTTTCCCTGAAACAGAAAGCCCGTCAGCCGGCGTGCTGAGGAGTGTAATGAGAGCGCCGCTCCCTCCGAGGCGCGCCTCGCCTCTTTGACAGCGGAGGCTGAGCTTGAAACACCCTTCACACGTGACAAATGAAGGATTAACCAGCAGGAGCCTTGCGTCTTAAACAAAGAGACAAACAGAAGATAATATCTCGCTCTTCCTCCTTAAGACTCATCGGGAGGGGACGCTCCCTGCTCTCAGTTTGTTTTGGTTTTTTGGGCCAGAAAAAAAAAAAAAAAAAAAAAAAGTCTTGACTTGATATCAGACTTTCCACAAAAACTGTCATTTTTTTTTGTAATTCACTTTGTAGCTGTGAGCCCAGACGATGGCTTTCTCCGGTGGTGCCGAACTTGACCCGGTTTATGAGAGTCTGTACATGCGGACGTCAGAAGATTGGCGTGTTAAGGAGCTGATTGTTTCAGGTTAATGGTCACTCAGGCCGGCGATTCTTGCGCATGGCCGCACTTCCCCGGCGACGGCGTGCCATTGGCTCCCGAGCGGGGGACTCGGCAATATGAAAATTTGCATCACGGTTCACTTTTTATTGTTTTCTTGTTGTCTGTTAATTCCAGTCTGTGGAGTGCTCGCTGACCCATGAATTGTAAAGGGAACAGAATGGAGAATCCCAGCATCCCAGTCGCTTCCTGTTTTTTTTTTTTTTTCCTGTATCTTCTCCTTCGTATTAATTTTGATTATTTCGCAGCGTCTTAGATGCAAATTAGCACCTTAGCCGCTGTGCGCAGTCAGATGGTCTGGGTTCGGCGTCTCTTCGCGGCGTGCCGTTCGGCAGCTTGTAAGGCAGGAGATGATGTCATCATCATTCTTAATGAAGTGGGAGACATTAGCCCAAATAAAAATTCACAAAAGGTTGAAGTCTGCAGTCTCACTACATTGCATAACAATGTACACGGAGCATATTTGACTACATCAAAAAAAAAAAAAAAAAAAAAATCTTGGCCTCGTTTCACCGTTTAAAAAAACCCCAAAAAAACCACATCAACTTTGCCAAGAATCTGTCAAAAAACTGTTATGGATTCATAGCGCTTCTGGTATCCATACTGGCCGATTAACTGGAGCACAGACGCCGAATAATAATTATTATTTTACTCTGTTAATACACTTGTTGATGTTAAATAAGCCATGGCAAGCATGAAATGTCTTATTAAATAAAGCGCAGCGGCTGTTTTTGTGCCTCGGCACGACTTTTGGACCTGGCTGTAAAAACCGTTGAGTCTCCGCTCCCGTGTTTTCCAGAAGGGAGCGGATGAAGTTTATTTAGATTCCCCCTCCCCAGTGCAGCAGACACGAGTGGAATGTCATGAGAATGCCGTAATTAGGCGGTGGTATTCTTAAACTGCGGCCCCGGTGCCGGCACGAGCGACGGAGCCAAATGTCAAGGCCGAGTCAGGTTCGCGGAGAAACAAACAAACGTCGAGCGCCGCGTCCGATAAACGGGAATGCCTGCGCGTGACGCTTCCTGTCGATGGGAGTGCGTTTAAACCTACAGATGTGCGATACGAGTCTGAGTCTGCTCATGTTCTTCCCACAGCTATCTCCCATGGTTTGAGATTTACTACAAGCTGCTGAACACACTGGCAGATTACCTAACAAAACAGCAGGTGAGTTTTTGTGTGGCGCTGTAAATGGTCTTTGAAGCTTTTTAAGTGTGTTAAGCAAATACACTTTTTAAAATAGGCTCATTCACTCAGACACTTTTTTTGGACTGTTTTATCCACTCTGGTTTCACTCCGGTACGTGCAGTTTTCCCAGTGAAATCACAAGGCCAAGCACAGCTAATTCTAATATTTGAGTGACACGTGAACACCTTGCCTTCAGTGCAGCGCCCAGGGAAGCCCCTTTGTTGACACGCATCAGACCAAGCACTGACCCAGGGGAGCAGTTCCGGGAAATTAACCGGAAAACACATCATTGGTCGAAGCAACCTTTAAAAGCTAACGCTGAGAAACATGCTGCTTATATCGCCCAACGTTGCTGGAGCCGATGAGCCAGCGTTTCGCCTCGACGTGCCTCTATCAGCGCAGCTGTCATGCAGCTATGCCTTAACAAAGCTGCTGAGAGGAGGCGCTGAAGGGGGGTCCAAGACTCCTTCGTACAAACAAATCATAGGCTAAGTACACCAGGAGTCAGAGGCCATGAGCAACTGGGCCTCGTCATGCAAACAGCTTCACTGTTTACAGCTTCACATCCCGCTTCCTCACTTTTCCTCTTGCTATTTTTTTTTAATTTTATTTAGGACAGTGCATTTAACCTTTCATTTAATATACAGTCACGTCGTGCTTGTGACTTTTTAAAACCTCTAACATAGCAGACATGTGTGAGGAAATTCTAATTTAGAAAGGACTTTAGGACTTTAATTTAGTTTTATTATTTTCTCCCCACCCCTCACAATAGTGTATATGCACTTCTTTTATGTATTATTTTTATGAACAGACTATTCCATTAATATCTAGTAGATGGGGACAACTGCGTATTAGAAAGGAGAAGCCGTTTTAATGCTATTTGTGAACGCTGTTCAACGTGATTCTTAATTTAATTAATTAATTAATTAATAATTTTATGTTTTTTTGTAACTTGTGAGGGTGAAGAAACTGTCTTCCTGGTCAGTGATTAAAAAATTACGAAATCAGTGTCTGTTAGGGACCAGACAGTATTTTTGAGGGCATCAAATAGCGTCAGAACCCAAAAGCACCCGTAAAAGCGGGCGTATAATCCAGAGGCTTGTTTTGTGTTAAAAAACGATCTCCAGTGGCTTCTTAAAGCCTCCGTGTTTGAGCCGGGAAGCTCAGTTTAATTACCAGCCAGCGATGTAGCCCCGAACTCATCCTCGGAATAATAAGTGTCTGCAGTGGGCCTGGCTTACCACTGCTTAAACTCAGGAACGGTCGTTAAATACGTGTTGGATTGATTTTTTTCTTCTTTTTCACCCCTTTGGGCATGCTGTAGGAATTTTTTTTGTAAACGTGCCATGAACTTTTTTTTCCTCACATGTTCTCGTTGTGTCTCCTGCAGGAAAACGATTTGAATGACATGCTGAAGTCACTGTACACCCTGCCTGTGCCAAAGCCCAACACTGCAGTGAATCTGAGTGTGGTAGGTACCGCAGTCCCCACCAGGGGAGGAGAGGAGTGGGGCCAGGGCCTGACGTTTTGTTTAGAAACAGAAGTGGGTTCAACAGACTGTGTTTGCGATAAGGTCTGTCGGACACAGTTAACTTTAATGGCCACTTTCACAACTCATCATATTTTCACAGTTATCACCTGTCAGAGATGTATATAAATGTGTCTGCTGCTCCGAGTTGGAGTATGTGCTTTGTGAAAGTTGACATTATCGCCAAAACTGAAAAAAAAAAAAAGATTAATTGTTCTAAGAAGTCTCAAATGCTCTTCTGGCTCATGGACTACTGTGTGTTGTAGATTTCTAACACCATTAACATTGTATTCTTATCCTTAGTGAGACCTTTATTTTCAATTTTCAAAGTACAATTTTTTTTTAACTTGGTGTTTTTGCATAATCGCTTTTTAATTGAAGTTTTGTCCTTACAAACTCCTCTAAACACCCCACACAACTGGAAAACTGCCCACACAAGAGGTTCCCATCCAAGGGAGAACAGTGGCTTTATCAAGTGAATGTTCCCCAAATGTTGTATTTTTGTACCATAGACCGACCATAGTCTTATGGTCAAAAACATGATTGTGTAAAGTAGTACATTTCTCATTGTGATATAATTTTTTTAAAATAATAATTAATACTAATCAAGTATGAAGGTTGTCTTTCTGCATACTGTGCAGTAGGTGGCCTTTTTATTTTTGGCCCCTGCCCTTCAGTCAAGCTCAGTCATCATGGTAATGATTTGGTCAGAAGTCGAATTCTTGTTTTAATTTTAGCAGAAATTAATACCTTGGAACAAACATTTTTCTTATGAATGTTTAGTTAAAAAATTCTTTGAATACCACATATTATAACAACTGAGTGCATTTTGAGACCATTAGATTAAAACCCTAAAGAGCAATTTAATCATCATTGAAAATTAAACAGCTTTCTGGAGCTGCATGCTATTTATGGGGATTTATGTTTTGCATAACACAGTAAATCCAGTGCTATTTAAAAGGTTAATAAGTGCATTCCCCCCATTACTGCACATTCTTCCCAATTAAAATGCAAAACTGTGGAATTAAAGGTGACCACAGAAATTATTACAAAAACATTTTTTATATGTATAAAATGATTAAGATAATTATGAATTCATTACCATGAGGTGCTGAATTAAAAAAAACAGCAATTGTTTTATGTTTATCATGACAGCTTAGAAAAACAATAATTTCCTTTGAGACTGAACCCCATTTTACTGTCTCTCAATGTGCAAGAACAAACGGTTGCATTTTGCCATCGGGCAAGTAGTGAAAGATCCGGAAAGCCAAAAACCGGTGAGTGGAGTGAGTGAACGAATGCGTGAGCAGAGGGGGAGAGAGAGAGACGTCTCTCAGAAACCGCTACACTAATCACTTGGGAGAAGAAGGCTTTCCAATTTTGCCAAAAAGCCTCGCTATCTCTTTAAATATAGCAAACACAAACTGTCCTGGGTCCATGGGGTCTGTTTCTTCTTTTCTGGAAAACAATCAAACTTCCTAAATGTTTAATGCCGCTCCACACTGCTGTATTCTCTTTTCGAATATCAAAAGTTCCTTTATATTGGCTTTTTTTAAAGAAAATGCAGTTGTGCTCACAAAATCTCCTTGATGCTCTTCCCATTAACCCACATTCCATGTGTTTGTGTTTGTGTAAACATGGCTTACAACGTGCAGCAGCTCCTGACACCGACACGCACTTTCGTTCTGCATTAAGCCTCACCCTCAGCCGCGTGGCAAAATCATCTCCCTTTTCCACATTATTCATAATCTGACAGAATGACACAGCAGGAAAAGTAAATCACGCCTGTTCCGCGCAGCAAAATTCCGAAACATTCCGCAGCCCAGCCAGGCAGGCCGTTCAGCTTTAGGCGCAACATGCGATGATGCCTGGTCACGGAGGAAAGTTTCAGAATACGATAATTAAAGACAAAAATCCAGCTGCCAGAGTTGGGTTTTTCGCTCCCTTTTCTCTGCTACTTAACCAGGTGATGGTTCCTCCTTTCAAGTGCTGTGGATGGAAATGGTGTGAAAACTAAATCATTTCCATTCATGAGCAACGCATTATAATAATTTCTCCTTTTTTTTTTCTTTTTTTTCCTGTTTCTGTGATGTGTCTGCTAAGCATAAGCTGCAACCCAGAAAAGCGGCCCTCAGGATTTTCAGGGCAGAGCGCGTTGATAACGAGCCACATGATAACGCGCGCTCTTCATAAACACGGCCCGCCGGATACGCGGCCAGCTGGAACGGGCCCGCAGACTCGCGGCTCGCCCGAGTGGAGGCGCGGGCCGGCCACCCGTTCTGTGGGAACGTAAACAGAAACATGTCCGGCGGGCCCCGCTCCCAGTCACCCCGCCGCCCCGTCCCCGGCCAGAGTGCGGCGTCCATTCCACTTCCTCACTCGGTTGGGAAAATGCTGAGGATCGCTAGCTTGCCTTCGTCCCGCATGCTTCCTATTAAGTGGAATTTGACATGAAAACGGTTGTAAAGCGTGTTGTAAAGTCATTTTTTTGTGGCCCCGTTCTGGGGGACCAGCAGTGTTAACTTGTGCTGCGTCTGGGAATCCAATCTCCGCTGTCCCACTCTTCCCGGAGTCTTTGATCCGTACATTAAACTGGCCCGCTCCCCCCCCCTTTTTTTTTTTTTTTTTTTTTTTCTTCAGTATTTTTGATTTTTTTTTTCTCAGGCAAGTGCGAGGCAGCCCTGTGATCCAGCGAGAACGGCCTGCTTTTAATGCTTTAATAAAGAACTTGTTTTACACCGAGATTTCACCTCCGCCGCTGCCGCCTCTCTGGGGCTTTCTCTGCTATCGACTCGCTCTTTGCTCCTGCAATATGTATTCGCCACGATGCCGGTCCGTAAGCAAGTGAAATAAACAATGAAGAAGATGAGCCATAAATCATTGAACAAAGTCAAAGCTTTCTTTCTTTCTTTTTTCCCCCTTCTTTCTTCCCGGTAAAATTTGGCCTCCCCCCACCAGCATTCATACTTCATCGCTCCTGACATTAATGGACTTCCCACCATCCCTGAAAGTGTGAGTACCTTTATGAATATGTTTGCTTTGGCTTTCGGTCTAATGTTTTTTTAATATATAACTGTGGTGCTATGCATCAAACCATAAGAACCTCCGAGTAGCACCGCTAGCGGGGTCATATATTAGTCCGCTTTTCTGCTTGTCCAACTTCCGTCTTGTTGTCGCTTTTGCTTCCGCAGAGGAACTTGACTGAGTACTTTGTTGCGGTGGACGTGAACAACATGCTCCATCTGTACGCCAGCCTGTTACACGAGCGCCGCATCATCATTACCTCGAGCAAGCTTAGCACTGTGAGTATCTCCCATCGCGAAGTTTGTGTTCTTGCGCAGGCCGCGTCGGTCAGTGGGTTTACGGGCAGTAAATGACGCCGCGGTGCATCTCAGCGCCCGTCCAGCTTTAAATGATTAGTTTTTGCCGCCGTAACTCTTGCATAGTTTCAGTCCGCCTCCCCGGCCCGAGAGAAGGGAGTCGGCCAGCTTATCTCCGAGAGCTCCCCTCGGGGAGAAGCGGGCCGGTGATGTCATCGGCGGCCGTATCTCCTCGCCGGCGTATCTGCGGCATCGAGACGGGCTCGGTGCGCAGGGGGGGGGGTCTCCCCGAAGACCTGGCACTGTAGGAGGCTCTCGATGTTACCCAATCCTCCGGGCGTCTCACTCCCCAGAATTTAAGACGCTGGCCAGCTTGTTTGGCATGTGCGGTGACACCGTCGGTTTAGAGCAGCGTGAAATATTATTCTCAAGGGGGCCGGGAGATATTTCTTTGTGTCTATGGGGTGGGGGTGTGAGCGGAGATTTATTGTTTCTCAGATGCAGAGAAGCAAATTATGGACTTTTTATGAATCTAATGCGCCAAGATAGTTTGTCTGAAACGTGTTGTTATGGGTTCCACCTCGGTTACGGCCTTTCATCCCCCAAAAAACGTGATCACTGATACGTGTTGGCATCGGGCGAGCCGAGCTCCAGACATCTGAGTCCTGCCAGATGTATTATTCATTTACCAGACACTTTATTAAAAACACCCACCTTTTACTTACTGCTCACTTTATCACCCACGCTGGCCTTATTGGTAAATACAAATGTGCTAATCAATAGTTAAGACTTTTAAATGGATTGAATTAAAAGTTCTTAGAGTTCACTATGTTTCCTGTCTTCCCATGTTCAGTCATTCAGTGATTTTTGTTATCATTTCTACCTCAAAATGACTTTTTGTCTCTTCCACAAATTCATCAGTCTTCATCAGTGATCAGTTTCTAACTGACAAGGGATAACTTTGACCGGATATGTTACACTGCAGCGCTGACTTTGATACTGTAGGGATGTGTGTGTTCTTTTTATTCTTTTCCCTCTTTCATTCCATTTTCCTTCATCAAATACCCAGTGAGGCCATTTGACCGAATTATAGGTCCATCCCATGTGAAACACATAGACACATGAGAAGTGTGTGTTAACTGTTGGAGAAGAGGAATTCCAGCCTTTTTTATTTGACGAGTATTTTTTTTCTGATTGACCCCACTTTTTCATTCTGGACATTGAAGCGCCGCAACGTCAGTACATCACACGCCCAGGTGTAGTGCTGTTTCTCCTCATTTCTTCTCTGTTCTCTAAAGTCCAATTAGCCAAACAAAACATGCCAACTCTCAGCTCTGTAATTAATATGTCATCAGTGAACACTCCCCACTCTTATGTAGCATCAGGAAAATTAAGTTCTTAATTCAGAAATCCTTAACACCCCAAACATTTGTTTGTTTGTTTGGGTTTTTAGTGAGGTTTAGAAATTAGCATAGAACACTCCTGTTACAGTGTATTTATAAAGCATGTATTACACAATTATTACCACGGGTCCCAGAATGATTTTGATTTAGTTTTCATTATAATTTTTATTGCAAGACAATGTAAGGGTGAGTGGGGCGTGGTGCAGATGGACCCCAGTTGTTCAGAGCCGGTTGTCCACAGACGGGGAGACCGAGCTCGGACTTGTATTATGCATGCTGCAGCCAGGCCCTCTATGTTTTTGGCCCTCCAGTGGTCCTCACCATGCCATGTCAGTCTTGCAGAACATGGTTGTGTGCTGCCTTGCATCTCCAAAGCAAAGGAATAAATCATGATCTTACAACAATGCATCAGTTGACTTATTGCTGGTTTGTGACCGGAGGTAAGGAGGTACCCGTGTTTTCCAGGGAAGCGCGTGTCATTGGTGGCCCGGCCGAGCGTGCCGGCCTGTCACATGCCAGTATAATTGTGCTGCATCAGGGCTCCGTGCTAACTAGTCAGCTGGGAGAGCCCTGGTGCGCCCGGGCCGGCCTGGGCCCGCCGGCCGGCCTCCAGTCCTGACAGCAGTCTTCTCATCATGCTGTCAGCGGCTATGCTAACAAGAGCCGATCTGCCGCCGCCCTCGGAACCGGCCACTGAGCTTCCTTCCTCCGGCCCTCAGACCCCGGCCTCTTTATTTCTCTCCCTCGCGGCCCTCCCTTTGCTTTCTCGAGCTCCTCTGCACCCCTCTGCCCTGATTGTGCCTCTGCTCCCCATCACGGGTTTAATAGATATTTCTCCTCAGCTGCCACCCTTCCTCCCGTTCTTTTGTATCTGTGCGTGGGAGACGGAGGCGGCGAGAGATGGCTGCACCCGGTGTTTGGTGTTACCTGGTGTTCGGTGTCCTCTGTCCTCCCCCCCAACCTTTCTTTTCTCTTGTTCTGCTGCTCCTTTTTTCTTTTTTTTTTTTCCCCTTCCACCCTAAAAGTCGTTTTCGATGCTGCCTACTTGTTAGTGGCACACCTGCGCTGGCTCTCAGCTTGGCTCTGCGCGTTTGTCAACAGGAAAAGAGTGCGAGCGGAGCGGTAATTGGGGAAACAAGCAGAAGGCCAGGAGAGAGGAGACTCTTGGGGTGCCGGGAGTCAGAGATGACTGCGCCGTTGTCACCGTGTCAGGAGGAATTGCTCCTTTAGTTTACCGTCTGCCACAATCACAGCGCTCAGGCCTGCCTGTACTGAAAGAACAGCTTTCTTTGTGTGTGTGTGTGTGTTTCTTTCTTTCATTCTTTCTTTCTTTCTTTCTTTCTATATTTGTCTCCTCCTACACTCCTGTTGCAGCACAGAGTGATTAGGTGCAGTGGTAGCATTTGCAGGGCTGCTGAGTGTCCGGCCTGTCTTTGAGCACTGTGAATTCTTCAGGGGATGTGCCCTGACAAAAGTGACAGAGGCAGCAAAAGTGGTGGTGGCAACTCATGCAAAACTAACTTCTTTTCTTTTTTCTTTTTTTTAAACTTCATTATATTTGTGGAAAATCTTTTTTTGTCTAATTAAATCAACATCAGCACATATTGCACTAATAATGTCTTCATATATTTCATATGATGCCTTCTTTTGGTGGCGTTGGCCTCAGAGATGAATTACTCACTACCTCCAAAAATTAATAATTTACATAAAGAAGTTATGTAACGCTGCGTGAGGGGTTTGTTTACCGTCTTGTTTTTTTAATAAAACCAATTGATTAGGTTTTGTGTTAAATGAATAATAAGGCATATAATTTGATCAAGCTTCCAACAGGAGGAATGTGATTTCTTCTGCGTGCTTATAACCTCCATATGGACAAAATGTACGAATGAATGGCATGATGTTTGGCTTCCATCAGGATATATCTAATATTTAAAGACCACCTATTTTTCCTTTTTTTATCACAAGTGGACATCTGAAGATTGAGGAAGGCGTTCATAAACATGCAAGTTTTTTAAATAGATTGGTTGCATTTAGAAGTCCTCCTGTCCAATTTGAGAGGAATTTAGCGTTTATCTGCTAGGAAGTGACTCCTTGTTACACTCTTATCTTCCTCCTCAGCACCACGAGGAAAGTGTAGAGCATCTCACCTTTTTAAATTTTCCTTTTTTGCTTTTTCTCATGTGTGTTCCTTCCCCCGGGCAGGGACACTTTCAACTAGTCCGTAAATCAAGTTCTCTCCCCTGCTCCTTGAAGACCAATTGAAATCATTTTTCAATGGTTTTTGCCCAGTTTGCCCAGTGTCATTACCTAATAGTAGCTAATAGAAGACTAATGCTAATAGAAGACTATTGTGCAACACACACAGCATTAAAATGACCTTTAACACGATATTCAGGTTTGAGTGTGTACACCCATTCAAATCAAGTTTAATTTGAATATATACATTTAAAATGCCATAATAAACACACTGTTCAGACATATGTGTCAATTTGTTTACCAGTAAACATAAAGCTGGACCAAAGAGGACAGAGCGTCAGCGCGCCCATTCTGCTGCCTTTTCCACCCCCCATCCCCCCTCCTCCTGCAGAAGCTTGGCTGCTAAGCTTGGCTGATTCCGCCGGTCAATTGTGACATTGCGTGTGTCACTGAGCACGGGGGTCTCCTGGTGGCGCGGCGCAGAGCTGTGGTTCGCACATTCCCGGAAGCTCCAATCGCGGCGCATCCCAGCGGGCCCCAGTGGCACCGGGGCCGACGCTCCTTCTCTCTTGGCTAACTCATGTTTCATTCTCTGGCAATTTGCCCTAATGAAGTCCCCCAGGAGCCCTCAGACCTCTGTTCTTTTTCCATATTTAATCATGTTATTGTAATCCGGCTGCGGAGCGGCCCAGGGCCCTGGCTATGCAGGTCATTATGGTCGCCAGGTACTTATGGAAGTGTGTATGTGCGAGTGTGTGGTTTTTTTTGCACTTGTAAGACCTACACACCTTTTGTGATGCTGTGTTGTGTGTTTCTCTTTCTTGTTTGAACGGTTCTTCATAGTAACTGTAATGGGGGGGCTGTGAAGACAAAACCCCCCATTGTGAATGTAATGGGGGGTTTGTGAAGACTAAAGGGCGGCTGGTATGTGGGCACTGGGTAAATCTTTCACAACCCGTTATACCATGCTCTGTCTGCATGGCAGTGTGTGTGTGTGTGTGTGTGTGTGTGTGTGTGTGTGTGTGTGTTTAAAGTGGGTATGCTTTAAATTAAAGAAAATTAAACCCACCCCAGCTGCCCCCTTTCCCTGTCCTTCCTCCATAAGTAACCTTTTTTTGGTGCTTTTTTCCCATGTTTTTGCTCAGTTAACTGCATGTGTTCACGGGGCTGCCGCCATGCTGTTTCCAATGCACTGGCAACACATATACATCCCTGTGCTTCCTCCACATCTACTGGACTACTGCTGGTAAGAGTCACTCTCCACCTCTGTCCTTTCTTCCTTCTGCCTGTTTCTTCTTCTTCTCCTCCTCCTCCTCTTCCACTGCCTCTCCCTCACTCTGCTGGTGCTGTCATTCAGGCTGTCTCCATGCAGGCATGGCACTGTGTCGTCTGTGAGCTTCTGCTGTCTCTGGGGTGTGTGTGTGTGGATGGACACAGTGGCATGTCTGTCTTGTTGCCTTTCTGTCTCACACGAAGGCGTTTGTATAATGCTAGTGTAAATGAAGGTTTTGGAATTTGTTATTGATTTGTTCATCAGAAATCATACACCATAGTTTTTATAATGGTGCTTAAGTCAGTCGCAGAACAAGTTGATTTACTTTACCCTTATGTGCAGCGGTTAGCAGTTTAGCATGATAAAAGTGTCTGCCAGCACACCTACCTGCTCAAATGTGTGTGTGTGTGTGTGTGTGTGTGTGTGTGTTTCCCCCTCCCCATTTTCTTATTCTTCACTCGCCTTTTCTCTCGAGGTCCATTTTCTTTTCTTTTTCTGTGTCTTCACATATGATGAAGATTTCTCAATCGGCTTCTTTAATATTTTATTTGCTCAGCTGGTTCTCGCCAAATTCTACAGCAGCAGCCCAGCGCCTCCGGGTAATAGTTACCTCACCCGGCACTGATACCTGTATTTTTAGGTGCTTTTCCTCCATTTTCGGATTTATTTCTTAGGCCAAACCTGTACATGTTATTCCTAGGTGATTATCATGCGACATATTCGGAGTCGGAGTGAGAGCCCGTACTAAATGAAGATGATCCTGTAAACATGGCTGCATTGACAGGTTAATATGATGATGATGATGAGGAGAGGTCCTGTTGAGCACTAATCACATCCTATTCACCCAAGTCTGTCTTTTCCTTTTGACAACATTCATTCATCGAATTAAAGGCACTTTTCTCATTCTAAACTGAATTATTGTGTACGCGTGTGTGTGCGTGTGTGTGTTCCTGCTTGCGCGCCAGTCTTCAGCAGATGCCGGTAGGGCGAGAGGGGTAGCTCGTTAACCAGGCTAACCTGATTGAGTGGCTTTAGAAGAGGGCTAGCACCAAAAACACGATCTAATTACCCAGCCCTGCAGGGCTGGAGGTGTGCTACCCCCTCTCCACAGCCACGTCCCGCAGCCCCTCGTGCCAGGAAGCAGGACGCTAATGGAGCCTCGCTTCACAGGCTACAAGCACCGTGATTAGATTATATATATATATATATATATATTTTTTTTTTTTTGTTGTTGTTGTTTGCCTTTATTTATTTCTAAGAATAATGCAGTGCAAACACAACTAGCTGCTCGGTCCCTTTTTTTAATGCCCTTCATATGGTAGGAGGCACTTGGCAGCAGTGCACAGTGAGGATTTTTGATGCATGCTGCATGGCGCGGCGTTGTCAGTGTTTGGTGTTCGTGTGTGTGTGTGTGTGTGTGTGTGTGTGTGTGTGGGGGGGGGGGTTAAGACGTAATTAAATGAATCCCGTTCTGCTGATCGCCGCAGTAGCGCTTTGCGCGAGTCGTGTTGCCTAACGGCTGTGCATTTCCATCAATTCCCCACAGTGCTCCCATGCCATATCTGATTGGAGTTCATCTCAGCCTCATGGAGGTAAGCAACAGAAGGGCTCCTCTGTCCTCTCTGGCAGTTTGTCTGAACGGCGAACAAAGACGAGTCTGTTGAAAGTCACATTTGCTGATTGGGTCATTACTCCGTGACACCATCTCGCAGAGAGAGCGGCGATGGAAGAGTTTATCATTACTTATGGCCATCTGTCATAATAAAATAAACTGCATCAAGCCGTCCGCCGACATACAGATATTTCTTTTAATAAATTACACCACCGAATGTACCACCACCACCACCACCAAAAACATTCCTGAAATTATAATGATGCGGTATTTGCTTTTGACGCCTCAACGCCAAACACAAAACTCCACAAAAATTGACAGATTGTTTTTTTTTTTTCCTTTCACGTCTCCTTCCTTTCTCACTCCCTCCCCTCTCTGCCTGCTTTACCAGAACTATAAAAGACAGAGCACAAAACCTCCCGAAACAAAGAGACTTTGTGTTTTCATTACCGAGAGGTGGCACGTTGGTTGGAGGCAGACCTTATAGCTGCGCGTGCGAATTTGATGTCCTTGACAGTAGCAGGCGGTGGTGGAATTTATCACACTTTGCATTAGTGACAGTCCCCCCATCCGGGCGGCGGATAATTAGACTAAATCAACGCGAGCGCGAGCCTCCGTAGCCGAGACTGTCAGAAGTGACACGCCAGGAATGTACACACTCGGCTATTTCCCCCACCTGCGCCTCCGGAATGATTGTTGAGTTCGTTGAACCCGGGAAATGTGTATACACGCTGTTGTGTTTTATAGATTCCTTCAATTAGCTTGCATTCATAGATTAATATCACTAGAGTTACACGAGACATGCACCATGTTACATTGTTACAAGGGAATCATGAAAATAATACTATAGAATTGTTTAGACTAATTAATGAATAGATGAATAACTTATGGAGTTTATTTATAGATTTTTTTTTCTTCTCTAAGCCCACTGTGATGTTTTGTCCTTGGCAGAGAGTGAAGAACAGGTCTCTGGAAGATGTAGTCATCCTCAATGTGGACATGAACACACTGGAGAGCCCCTCCAATGACCTACACAACCTTCCCAGCGATGTGGTCAGTAAAACACACACACACACACACACACATATACTGGCTTCACACACTGTTACAAAAACACAACACGCATCTCTTTACCTAGTTTTTTCTCTCACCTTTGGCAGCCAGTGAGGCTGGTAACCCCTCAGAAGGCCCTGCAAGTTAACTTGGCTTTCTAACATTTTTTATATATACATGTACACACACACACACACACACACACACGCACACACACAGATGTGTTGAATATAAAAGATGCATGTTGCATA
Source organism: Denticeps clupeoides (assembly GCF_900700375.1). Lineage (NCBI taxonomy): Eukaryota > Metazoa > Chordata > Actinopteri > Clupeiformes > Denticipitidae > Denticeps > Denticeps clupeoides. Next base: position 15,879,132 of record NC_041725.1, read on the forward strand.
TAATTTTTCCAACATCATCAGTTCTGCACTAACTCCTTTCTCTGTCGTTATCTTGTTGTTGTTGTTGTTGTTTTTTTTTTTTTTTTGTGATGATGACATCCCCTCAATCTCGCAAAGCCCACGTTTTGCTCGGCCCAGTGGCGCGCCTGCGAGTGTGAGGAGGAGAGGGAGGGCGTGGGGTTTTTCTGAAGGCGAGCTGGAGAGAAGGGGGCCAATTATCAGCTGTAGCTTCCCCCGCCACCTGCCAGAGCCTTCTCTCTTTAATTAATGTGCGGGTGACACCGGTCAGCGTAACAGGAAATGCCGCCACCATCAGGGTCACCGCCATGTCTGTCATCTCCCTCTCTTCAGAACTAAGGAATTTGTCCCCCTTCCCATTTACTTATTTACTTATTCATTTATTTATTTTTCCTCTGCAGGGACTGTTGTTGTGAAAGGGGTGTGTGTGTATGTGTGTTTGTGTGTGTGTGTGTGTGTGTTTTATGTGTTCAGTAGGTGTCATTGGAGCCCCTGCTGCTCTCTGTCCACAGCGAGCAGCCCGCAGACCGGTGTGTGACTGCATCGGCACTCGCCCATTTCCGTTTGTAAATTAGACTGCAAAGCGAGCATGTCACACATAAAAGGGAGGCTGACAGAGGCTGGGGGGGGGGGCTTTTGTCTCGGCAGCGCGATGATAAATTAAGTGGCAGTGCGACGATGGCTTTGATCCCTGCTCGCCATTTTTCACTGACTAATGATAGGACGCACTCTGCATATCATGTTAAATTAGTTAATCTGAAATTGAAATGTCACCTGTGATAATATATTTATTGGTGCGACACTATGAGAATTCAGAACATCAGGAAACTGCTTCCTCTTGTTTTCAGAACATAAAAATACAAATCATATAGAATGAGCTTGTGAGCCATTAGCGTTATTATGAAATACTTTTATCCAGCTGTGGAAAATAGTGACACATGTAAATTACCTGTAGCAAGAATGTATTTCTAAATTGAATAATTAACACTACTTGTGTAAAAATAGTATAGAGGGCTCTGTTCGCTCCTCTGCGCATCTATAAAGAATGAAAAAAAGAGCCCCAAGCATTTCTGTTTCTTTTTTTTTCGGTGTTCATATATTAAAACCAAACCTTTCAAGATTGATCTAATTATGACCGTGGCACCACCGCCCCTACTTCTTCTCTTACATGTGGAGTCTGTTATTTGGATGCTCTGACCACTGGCCCGGCTTCTAGCTGGGGTCAGGGGTGACAGTTGTCCTGCATTACCGCCGCCTTTCTTTCTGGGTAAGGCCCTAGGCTGGGTCCCTCCCCTGACCGATGCTTAATGGCCTCTTCTTTCAATTTCGCACTTAATATTTTAGATTTATTGACTATTAGAAACGCTACCATGCCAGTAGCGGTTCCTGACCAAGATTTACAGATCAGGAGAATGATTAAAATAACCTCAGGAAGGATGTGATCCTTTCTGGATTTTTCCCCTTTTTTGACATTTCTTTTTATTTGGAACACTGCTTATGACTGTGGCTTGAAACTTTGTTTTTGGTGAACCACGGGCATTTATTGTCTAGCAGGTCTTTTTTTGTTAAAGCTAGTAGTATTAAGCATTAAAAAAAAAATTTAATTAGAGGAATTTAAATACACTTATTAAATATTATTGAACAGCCAAATTGACATTCTCTTGCATGCACAATATTGTAGATGACGTTTTTCTTTTCTCTCCTTTTTTCTTTCAGATAATATTTTGAGTCAAGAGAATTAAATAAAAATATGAATAAATGTATAATGCCTGAACATTATTTTAAGTCAAATATAAAGTAATACTAACTAACTAATATACTAATTAATTGGGTCCAATTTCTTGTGAAAATAAACAGGTTTGACACTTTTATTCCTGTTAAATTGACTTTTTTTGAGTTGGCATTTTTATATGAGACATAGAAATAAGGTTTGTATTATTGAGACATCAAATGTAAGCTACTTTAGTTACTTTATATTTGACTTGCTTGTTTAGAAAAAAGTTTTTGTGACAAAAATTAATTACTGCTCGTGTGGCACTAAACAAAGCAGGGTTTCCTGGAGAAACAGATGAATATCAGTGGGGATTTTATTTTTGTATGCTTTTTTTCACCTCACCAAATAAGATTGGAAACATCATACAGCTTTCCAACATTTTTTCCTGAATTGAATTATAATTGTCTTTTGGTGGAGGAGCTGGGTTTTTCTTCTGTCATTAAAACTCACTAAAAATAGAAACTCTAGAATCCGTTACTGACGATAACAATGAATTTAAGGTGGAATGAGATTTTGCGTTTCATCTTTTTTTGTTCATATATATTTTTTTTTAAATACATTGTTTCTTTTGTCCTTATTATCAGTAGTTAAAGCAGAGAAAAAGATAAAGGTTTGTTGCATTTGTGGTTCCTCTGTTTACTTTTTTCTCTTTGTATTTCATCCCACCTTTTCTTCTCTGTCTCCGTCTGTCTGTCTCTCCCTCTGTCTGTCTCCCCCCAGTCTGGTACTGTGTAGACACGGTGTATATTTGTACCCTTGCTGGCTTTGATCTCTTACTTTATTTTTTTTTTTCTCCTTCTCAATCAGCAGCCGGAATTTAAGTATGCACACCCACTTCTTGTATATTAAGACACCAAATGCAGGTGAACAAATGAAATCAGAGGAGCGGCACAATTTGCCTGTGTCCTCCGAGATCACCTGGTGCACGGAATCAAACGTGCGGCGTTTTAATTGGTAGTTCCGCGCGACTTGTGACACACATACGCGCGCTCAAAGATGGTGAGACATCACCACCAAAACATGGCAAACACTTGCTTTCAGGAATCAGGAATAGGAAGTTCTAGCCGTTTTTGATCCTGTTTTTCTTTTTTCTCCACGGCGCGTCCTGTGGTTAACTCTGTCACATGTGCCCTTTCAAAGATCGCTCTTCTCAGACCAGACCTCTAAAACAAGAACCTTGGAGTCATTTTTTTTAAATCAGTAATATGATCGTTTATTATGTTTTTTGAAAACTTTTTTGATAAATAAATAAAATGGATTTTGATAAATAAATAAAATGGATTGGGATTGGCAAAAAAAATACAATTCGTGACAATAAAAATGATCATTTTGGAATCACAAGTAATAGTTCATTCCATATATTTGTTTTTATTTAACAGCACTTTTGCCCATTCATTCTTCAGTCTCAGTTCCCACAGTGCAGTTGGCCAGGTTGTAGTGATTCTGTAGTGATGTTTTATGCTCAGAACAAGGTTAAAATAACACACAAAATTCCTGGGAATTTTCTCTGCACACATCCAAACGCATTCTAAAATGTCTAGAATAAATGTTTGATACTTGTTTATCACGTACTTCTTTATCATTTCTGAAAGAGCGTCTTTGTAAATAACTGTGTGTGTGTGTGTTTTCTCTCTGTGTGCACGCATACAATATATGTGTTTTGAGAGCAGCACATCAAAAGATTTTCATAACTATTTCTTTTTTCTTTTTTTTTGTAGTTTCTTTAATTGCATCCCAGCGGCATTTCATCCCTGGACAGAATCCTTAAACAAAACATTTTTTTTTTCCCTAAAAAGCTTTTCAAACACGCACACACTCTCTCTCAGTGAAGGTCATGTTATGGCAAAACTCAGTGCACCAGTTCTCATATTTGGGGTTTGATTTGTACAGTCAAGAGTGTTTCCCAGTAACACTCGTCCTCAGATTGTTATTTTTGGGCTGTTTTATTGAGGAGGGGGGGGAACAGAACACAAAAGTAATTTTAGCGCGTGTTAATGGGTTTTCATTACATTCCCGACCCTAATGAAGTTCTTCGTACTCGCAGGCGGCGAGGCTTACTTCTCACCTAATGAAGGATCGGCTTTTACGACAGTCCGGCCTCAACGGTGCCAGTTTTGCTCTCAGCCCGCTTTATTACCTGCGCCGTCTAGCCGTTGAGGTCCGATCATTCGCCGTTCACCCGCTTTCCTGCCACTCCGTAGGATTCATAAACTCAGAGAGCGTGTTGCAGTTATGTCAACAAATATAACCATCAGCTATTTTTCTGTTTTAATAGATGCCTGTCCTGACCGTGCAGACATACTGATACTAAAATGTGGTGCATTTACAAGCATTTTTATTAAACCTTGTTAAATATAATAATGACAAATCTTCAGTCACACATGCATACTCTCGCTGCATGGATGGAAAAGACTCGACGGGCCCAAGCGTCGATAATAACGCAACAGCAGCAGCGCCCCGCGTGGCACCGGGCCCCCAAATATCACGCCCCTTACGCGGAGCACCTGCTAATTATCCTCCACAGCCGCCGAGTTAAATGGAGATATGTTTTCTGTCTGACCTCCGACCCCTGCTCTTTACTCGACGCACTTCAAGCCTTGTTGGGGAGGCTGCAGAGTGGACTTTAATGAGGCTCGGCACGCGGCCTCCGTGGGCCGGCCGAGTCGGATGGCACACTTTTATCCCCAGACGTCCTCCCTTGATGTAAATTGAAAAGATCACAGCTATGGGGAAAAGACCTATACTGCAAAAGGGCCTTTTCCTCTGCATAGATTATGATGATCATAACTCAACACGGGATTTTTTCCCCCCTTTTTTTCGTCTTCTTGCTACAATGCTATAGTTCTAATTGGACCCAATGGAGGGGGTGCAATGTCTTTGATCAGATCACAGGCTCGATGACTTTACACTAAAAAATGTCACTGCCAAACAGAGTTTGTCACCTGTAGAGCTAAGTTTTCCACTCTGATGCCGCGGCTCATAGCTCGTTACCAAAGCCGCACCGTCCTAAATTAGCGCGGCGAATCAATGAGTTGCATGTGGCACTACCACAAATAACCAAATAAACCGCCAATTATTCATTTGAGGACGATTCGCAGATTTCCCCACGTGCTGCGCATGCGATACAGACCCCGCCTCTTATCCGGCTGATGTTTATCAGCTGTGTGGGGGGAACAAAGGCGGTTTTTCTTTTGAATGCAATCTGATTTGCGCCTTTTTCGTGAGCCACGTTAGATTTGTAGTCTCGGAAATAACATCCCGTCCTTTGTGTCTCATTAGAGTCGTTTTTTCCGAAGCCACACCTTTCAGATGTAAACAGTCAGACCTCTGTTTTACACGCGTTCTTTATTTGTCTTCTGGGTCTGGCCCCTCACCAGACTGACAGTTTGTTTTGCTTTGATTGTTAAGAAGAGGGGAGGGAAAAAAGGACGACAGTTAAACGAATTGTTGGGGAGAAATCAGAAAATGCACACATCCACATGAAATATTAATGGAGTGTTGACTTTACATAAAACATAAAAGCGTTTAGCGCAGCACAGATATGTAGATGGCACTTGGTAATTTAGCTCAGCAAAACTTTTTTTTTTTTTTCCCGATTTCTCTCCCTCCCCCGTCTTCTTTTTTGGGCTTGATGCTTGTGATCATTTGCAGTGTCAGCATGGGGGCACAGCAAAGGATCTGAAAATACCCAGAGGACCCGGACGGGACACAAGAACAAGAAAAAAAGAAAGAAAGACGGGGAAAGAGGCAAAATGATGACTGGCACAGTATAGCGAATGCCCTCTTCCTTTACTTCTACATCACTGCGGGGACAGAAGAAAAAGTTTCTGTGCACCCCCTTTCTTCTGGACTATTTATTTATTATATTTCCTAATGGCTGCCTTCGAACAATGTCACCGCTCCCCCCTGCATTATAGATAAGGACCCCCATCATCCTTGATATTCCTTTCAGGCAGCAGGCCCGGTAGTCTGAGGGTAAACAGGGGCGGGCTGATTACTGTTCAAGTTCAAGTTGAACTTTAGTGTCATTTCAGCTACACAAATGTTAGTCGGTTGGTAGTGAAATGAAACAACATTTCTCTGGAATCTGTTGCTTCGTGTAACATTTAAACAAAGTCATATACTGGAGGTGGACGTGTGCGACACGGACAAACCGGGGTACACAAAGTGCAAACAGGGGACACAGACAGTGCAAGAGTAACATTTAACAAAAAAACATGTAGACAACAATGAGACAGATGGAGATAAACTAGTGAAATGAATAATGGATGTGTGTAAAAATGTGCAAATACAACTGCAAAATGGACCAGTGAAATAATAGATAATATTTACTCAAAATAACAGAGGTTGTGACTGTACCTGTGTGTGTGTGTGTGTGTGTGTGTGTGTGTGTGTGTCAGTCCAAAGCACAGATGTGAACGGAGTGCATGCAGATTCCAGATGCGGTAGATGGTGCGAGTATTCCAGCATGCTTAATCGGGGTCCCGCTAGCCTAGATCATTCGGTTGGACACCTTTGATTTGTGTCTCTCTCTGTCTCTCTCTCTCTCTCTCACACTCTCTCTGCAGTTTCTGGATCTGGAGGTGTTGCATTTTGGCAAGTCATGAGAGGCGAGGTTGAAGTGTCCTCCTCCATCGGGCTGTGCTCAAATGCTCAGCCCTGCTTCTGTTTCTGTTCATCTCTCTCCCGTTCCTTTTTTTTTTTTTCGCAGCTCATAGAGAAATAATTACAGCTTTTCAAAGGCAGCCCTTCGCCCGTCCCAGACACACGTTATCACGCCCCCCACTTCAATTAACTGAGCAGCAGGTGCTCCCGGCACCACCACACTTCCTGTATGAGCAGACAAGAGGAAGGCTTCTCTTTACTTTTCAGTCCCTCCCCCCATCTTTTTTCCCTTTTTTTTACCTTTGGTTGACCTGCAAATGTAACACTTCACACCCCGAATTGCTCCGTCTCTCCCTCCACCGGTTTCAGAAGTGTTAATTTAACTTCTTCCTTCCTTCCTCCCTCTCTCTCTCTCTCTCTCTCTCTCTCTCATGCAGGTCTCCACCCTGAAGGGCAAGCTGAAGAAGCAGTCCACGGCGACAGGCTGCGGGGTGGCCCGGGCCTTCCTGCGCTCCCAGGCAGCTCTCTTTGGCTCCTACCGCGATGCCCTGAGATATAAGCCTGTAAGCGCTCACTTCTAATAATACAATAACCTGCTCTGGTTGCCACGCTGCATTTATTTAATTGCTGCACAGCCAGTAATGAATAGGTGATTTCATTCTTCATCATTTGGTTTCCTTTGAGTAACAGTAGTCATGGAAACAACATAGGCCGGCGTGAATTCACCGAAGTGCTAAGCTGTTAATAGGGACCAGCTATTGACTCAGGCGTTATTTGGCAAATTTCGAGACTACGTCAGGTGATATCGGGTGTCGGCGAATACAAATGGATCCTGTGGCTGATGAATATGAAGCCGTCAGGTCGGTTGAGGGGGTTTGGGATTGCAAGGCGCCGAAGGGGGGCTGGAGTCTCCTCTCGCCGGCTCTGTTCTGGGAGAGGAAAGGTGGGCTTGTCTGAACCGCTGAAATGTCAGAAGCTGATGAGGCCGGACAGTCTTTTTGAAGATCCCTTTTCAGCCACGGCTCGCTCGCTTTCTTCTCACCCGCCAGACTCCTCGAGTGTGTCTTGCAGCAGCCATGCCTTCTCAGTTCCAGCCTCGGCGATGAGCTAAAACAAAGCGTGTTCCCCCTGTTTGTCAAATATGCCTGTCTTTGTTCCAGAAGTTGAGAATAATTGGTTTGTGTCGACCCACCGACTGCGGATACATAATTGATGCTTTTTTTTTTTTTCCTCCTCTTCGTCTTGCTGTATACACAAGCAGTCCTTAACACAGGGAGAAAACAGTCATGTTAAAAGAAAAAGCAAGTTGGCGCAACTTCACCGCGAGACAGAGCTCCGTTTCAGATTGAAACTCTGCCGTAATTTTGAAGTGTTTTTTCTCGAGGCCAGAGAACCCACCGCTTGGCCGACTTGTCCTACTCCCAGCATGCAAGCAAACAGGCCACTTTGTGCTTAATAGGTAACAACAGTTTCTAATAGAGAGATTTTTTTTTGTTTGTTGTGTCATTCACAATAAATAAATTGCAGTTAAGGTTTGTTGTAGTATTAATTCATTACCAGTATATAACCGAGAATAAAAGTATCTATAGGTTATAATTAGAGATTCATTCAGGAGAATTTAAGGGTTATTTTAGCAAGTAGGTCAGTTCAGGGTTGTGTGGCAGCAGTTTGACTCGGTTGAGTCGAATTTGTGTACTGTAGCACTCTTTACCAAAGACATGGTTACAAATCTACTTCACAAAAGCCAAAAGAGCCTGTAAAGAGCAAGCCTGGGGCTAAAAGAGGCGGGAAGAAAGGAGGAAACCTTGAGCAGAACCTGACTCAAAGGGGGAGACCCTCTCCCTCTGGGTATTTAAGTAGTTCAGAACGTAAGCGAGACAGCGGTGTCATGAGCTGTGCAACAGCAACCGCGTCAGCACAGATAGAGGAGTTGATTTGCGACTACTGCAACATGCTCAGAATGCACGGCAATGTACAGACCATGTGCAAAATACTACATTGCCTTCATAGCAGCATATGAAAGAACAAATATCTTTATAAAAGAAAAGTGATGTTCCACAATGTCTTATTGTTTATGTTTCTTTGCACGTTATATTGAAGAAGTACAGGCAGATTAGTTTGCTTTAGTTTGCATGCTCTCCCTGTGTTTTTTATGGGTTTTCCATTTTAAGCTTGTCATTCAAAAGCCATGCAGAGTAGTTGCCATGCTGAGTCTAAATTAACTCGAAAGCTGTGAGTGAATGATGTGTGTGTGTGCACCCTGCTGTGGGCTGGCGCCCCGCCCTGCACCCAGCGTCACAGGACGGGCTCCGGCAGCCGCGACCCCGATTATGAATAAGCGGCGATGTAAAGTGAGAGAGTGAACGTTGTTGGCACTAATGCACTTGAGAAATTATATCAGGTCATAGTGGCAGAAACGGTTTCTGAGCTTGACCTGGTATCGGATATGCGTTAATGAATCCTGTGAGTGTTTATTAAACAGACAGCCCAGTGCTGTCTGTAACCTGCATGTCTGGACAGTTTTGACTGCAGTTTGCAATTACAAATATCCTAGAAATATGGATGCAATTTAATGCATTTCATTCCAGCAACATACATTATTATTTTGAAAACTTAATCAACAGAATGCAGGTTTAATATCAACATCAATATGAAAAGCCCAGATATGAAATGTGCATTTGTAACCTCAAATGCATGAGATTCTGGTTTATGCATTATCTGTGTAGACATTGTTCCATTCAGGAATTGGTTCTCGAGTCCCTAGAGAAATATTCTGTTTTCTAAGGACAAAGAGGTGCATAGAAATAGTTTTGAGTAGATGAAAACATCCCTTTCAAAGACATCAGTTCGACTGTCATTTTGAGCATTTTTTTCTAATTAACTGTGGAGGCATTGTTAAGATATTAATTAATCATGTCTTTTAATATTTCAGCTTACCCTTTTTATACTTTCAGATGTTTTTTTGATGCTAATGACCTTGCAACGCAGGTCCAAAACACAGCGGGGGGATTAAAACAACTTTGTGTGGCAACAAGCAGACATGTACGCCAGCGATAGAATTTCTGCATTTTGCTGGTGTTTCTGTTCTGCTGATTAACTTCATCTCATAATATAACGTGTACACACACACACACACACACACAGAGTGAGGCTCCCAGCTCTTGTTGGGCTGTAAATGATACATACATGGTTGGTTAAATGATAATGAGCTGATACTCTGAGAAGTGGCAGTTACAGTTCTGTAGGTCATTACACCCACTTCCTGAACGATCGTGCCAAGGTTATTAAACTCACACTCACATGGAAAGACAAAAATACATTCAGTAGATATCAAAACAAATGGTGAGTTTCCATATTGCTTATTTAATATAATCTAGCAACATGCATGTGTTGTTTTCTGCTTTGAACACGTACCATTACAGAATAAAAAAGATACCGCTGTCAGTAGGATTTGTTAGGTGTGTTGCGCCAAGGATTTGTGAGTGGCTACTACCTCCCTTACAGCCTTCTTATTTTTTACATTAATTTCTCTCTTTTTTTTTTTATGTTTTTATTCATCCCTCGCAAGGGAGAGCCGATCACCTTCTGTGAGGAGAGCTTCGTGAACCACCGTTCCAGCACCATGAGGGCTTTTCTGGCGAACGCAGTCAACCTTCAGCTGTTTAAGCAGGTACTTTGCCCTGTCTGCTCATTTTTTTCCTCCATTTTGGATCCATTATTTGATGGTACACAAAAACGCTGGTAACTTCTGCAGGTAATGTTTGTGTAAAGTTGTGTTCAATATTTTTCATTTTTTATTTTTTCCTCGCAGTTAAGGACTAATTAATTTACAGTTATGATACATTTAATTCATATAAAATAGTAAGAAAGGGTCTAGTGTACATCCTCATATTTTAAAATCTCACTTGCTTCCATAGACAGTTATTGTTCTCACTGACACTGATGTGATAAAATCCTCCTGAAACAAGCAGAAGACCAACTGTATTCAAGCCTTTTTGTCACAGGTCTTGCGCGTCTCAACATTTTTTTGTCTTCCCCTGAAACCTTCCATTGTGGAGATTGTGGCTGGCAGATCAAAGGCCCACGTCTGGCTGTGTGGTAGCTGTGGGTTGTGTTTATCTCCTGCTGCCGACTGCCCCCAGGAAGGCTAGAACCATCCCTGCCCCTCTCTCTCTCTCTCTCTCTCTCTCTCTCTGCTCTGGCCATGAACCACAGCCGTTCTGCGGCAGAACCAGCACCGGGCCGCGAGAATGCAGGGGAGGGGAGGGCTAGCCTTGTCAACAACCACCTGCTTTCTATCACCCCCATGCTTCCCCACTGACCAGTTTTTTCTAGTACACACAGATCTTAAAAATAGCTAAGAATGCAAATGGGAGTGTAAGGAAGCCCTTTTTGCCGAAATCTGTCCACTGCTAAGTGTTTATGATCCTGAGCTGTGGTGTGGCTCTGAGAGATGGACCACTATGTTTCTCACGTCGTTACTTTTCAGCATGCTTTACTATCATAGACGCATTTGGTTGCAGTTTTATCTACTGAGCAGCATTTTTTCTCAGGCCTTCCAACCACCCAGATCAACCAATGGGATTAATTCGGCACTAGTGAGAATCCTTTTAAAATAAAGCTTTCCCTCCCAATAAAAGAGGTGGTATTATGTCAGAAATACGATGAGCAGAAATCAAGGTAATTAGGTGAGAAAAGTTTAACGTGCATGCGCTGCTTTCCTTACCTCTACCTCCATCTCGTATCCAATTAACGGGACACAATGAGTGCGTAATCTGATATGGAAGGCCATGGATGAGAAGAGGCTTTGCTGAGGTGCTAATATGGCCTGATGAGGCGCGTTAATTGGGCTTGGCCAGCCGCGGCTCGACCCTCAGGTCTCATCCTTCATTAGGAACTCGGTAACGAAGTTACTGTGCCGCAGACCTGCGCTCCAAAGCCTCTAGAGAGGATTCCGCAGTAACCCCAGAGCCAGAGTTCTGACTGCCACCTCACACCGTCTTACAGGTCACACTGTGTTCTCCAAGAGGCAACAAAACTGCTCATTAATTAAGAACAGTTTCTATCAATAGCTCTGAAGTGAGATAGATTGCGTTTTTACACTGGTCATTTGATGCACAACCTATTTGTTAGTAACCTTTTGTGAAGGATTACTGAGGCATGCCTGTAATATTGTCCTTTTCACTGTCTGGCCTTTAATTGTCTGTTTATCTTTACAATATACAAAACATGAAACAGTTTGATGGCTGATATCCCCATCGTCACCATGTCATTCATAATCCTACTCTCTTTTTTTATGTATAAAATTAACATTATTATTGGACAAATAAATAACAAGAAAAATTGTGTACGTGTGAGAGAGAGATTGATAGAGACATGTATATATTACATTTTGGACTAAGTGCACTGTTGAGGGTAGAACACAGTAGAACCATCCTACTCTGCATTACAATCTCTAGGACCATGGTTCTCAAACTGTGGAACACTCTCTGCCACTTTGGGGGCGTTTTTGTAAATATTCACAGCAGCTGGGTGTTTAAACTACTTACTGTTCCTAATATCCTTAATGTAGTATAGTAGCTGTGTTTTTGCAGTACTAACAGTGGATTACGGTCAATAAAAAATAATATTCATATTGGGAATAAATTAGTGTGTACAAGGAAAAAAAATTAATGAACCATAAAATGATGATAATTAATTAACAATTAATAACATGTGTTTATCAATGGCTACTTTAAGACAGACAAATTCAGAAAGGGCCCCCGTATCCTTACGTTTAATACTGTCTTCGTGCTGGGGGTCAGAAATGTGTCCCAACCCCTGAACTGAATTTCCCTGTCTGTCTAGAACCAGAAACCGCTGTCTAAAGAACTGTTCCCTCCTCGTAATAATCTTTGAAATTTATGGTTGCAGTTCATTGAAGGCAGACTAGCCAAATTAAACACAGGCCGGGGTTTCACTGACGTGTTCGAGGAGGAGATCACAGAAGGGGGGTTCTGTGGAAGTGAGTGTTGCTTACTCACACACACACACACACACACACACACTTACTTCCCCTAATAACATGCACACATAACAACTTCCTGTTTTCCAGGTAACACCAGGTCTTACCAGCAGTGGATGACCACAGTAAAGGTAGGGCATGATGTTTCATTGACTGGCACCTTGTTGCTCAAGCTGCATCATTTTATGTCTTTCCTGAATTTTGCTTTTTTGGTGTTTTTTTGGTGTTTTAATGTAGTGATAAACATGAGGAGTGTCTTAGGGCCCACCACAGAGGACGGCCCCCAGCAAACCTGTAAAACAAATAATACTCTTCATGGCAAAGAGCAACTTCTTTTTTTTTCTATCATGTTTATTTCAGTAGCATGCCTCATTTGCATATTTAAATGAAGAAAAGTTGTACAAGGCACACTTTTAAAAACAGCATCGTAATGTAAAAGCACACGGAGCGTATCTGCAGCCTGAATCATCTTGCAGCTGTTGTGCAGCAGATGAGTCTGCCGCACAGGCATAAAAGCAAAAGCTTGGGACAGTTGAGATGTGGGGATGGCAGAGATTTGATGTGACAGGCATTCATCTCAGATGACACGCAGATCTGGCAGGAAACACAACTGCGGCTCGATAGATTTAACAAAGAAAAAAAGCAACGGGGGGAAAGCGGGCAAAAGATGGAGACGGCGCTCTGCCGTCAGCTCGAAAGGGAATTGGTTCTCGGGAGTGTGCTTTCAAAAGGCTTCGTAAAGTTCACATCTTCTGACTGACACCGATCCATAACAGAGGGCGTCACCTCCTGTCCCGCCTCTTTTTTTGTTGTTGGTTTTTTTAAAAACCTCAGTTATGGTGATGGTGCGGTTTTAATTATGTAATATTCAGTTATATGAACTGATAATTTGTTGAGGTCTTTTTTTCTCCAACTCTTTATCTTTATAAACCTGTGCATATCTGGGATTTTTTTTTTTGCTCACTTAGCAAAAAAATTCCACATCAAACTCAATCATTTTTTAATTTCATGAGTAAAATGAGAACAAGAGTAAGTTGCAGAGACCTGTTGAGTTGCAACATTGGTGGGCTTCTCTCACTGCGATGCTTATTTTATTTAACGTTTCATCCATCACAGAAAGGGGGCGCTCTCTTCAACACGGCCGTGACCAAGGTGAGCCACTCAGTTCTCCCTGTTGCTGATATTATAGATATAGTAACTTCAGATGTACTGTAGAATACTTAATGTAATGTTTATGTAAAACATTATATCTTATTAGCACTATTAAGTTAAGCTGGTGGTGGTATATGTATGATGTGGTTGTCTTGTAGTTGCCAGATTCCCTCGTGTTATGAATTTTTTAAGAGTTTGTGGACCAATGTTCACGTCCCTTGTGTGGATTTTTAACCCTTATTTCTATTTGAAGACCAAAAGTCACGTAAAACAAGGCTTCAGGGGAATGAAGAGCCGACTGAAACAAAAGGTAAGACACACACACACACACACACACACAGGTTGTGACATAAGCCTAAACTGAGATGCACACGCTTTTAATTAATTGTGAAAGTGGCGTAGGGCTTTGTGGGAGAATATCCATTTTTAACGCTGCCGCCTCCGGCTATGGCCTGCGGTGCCATAGCCGGTGCCCCCCCCCCTCGACCACGTCCCACCTCGATGTGCTCTCTCTTTCCCTTTTATTGTCTGCATATTTCACCAACAAGCTACTGGTTCTCTCTTCAAAGTCGCAGTAATGAGATGTATGTTTTCATGAAGCCTGACGGCTTTGATAGTGCGGTTGCGGGGCCCGGCTGTCAGGGACCAGGCCTTGGCAGAGGGGGCTTTGAAAGGGTTTGGCTTTCAGATGCGATGGAGCTTTATTAGTGGTGGGTGTCGGCTCTCATTTAGCTAAAACAAGACAAAGTTGCACAAGCAGCGGCGAGATGAGCACTAATGGGAACACGGTCCTCTGACCAAATGACACACTTTTGGCCAGAGGACCGTGGCTTTGATTCCATTTTCCTGTTTTTTGGGGGGCAGGGGGCGTGGTCTTGGTTGACGGTTTATATCTTTATTCGCAGCCCGACGAGGATGACGTGTCATGTGGCGGAGGTTCTCCCACCAGCACCAAGAGTCTGTCGCCACGGAGGCTTCAGAAGAGAAGAAAGGTGGGCATGCACGCTGCCTAATTCCTGTGTTTGTGTAGCTGCAGAGCGAGCTAAAAAGGGTTTGGCCAGCTCAAGTTCACAAGTGGGGGTTACAGTGGGCCTACAAAAATCAAGACACACAGGCCATTACACACTTATAATGCATACATTACATAGTCATTTATATTTACAGCATTCATCAGACGCCCTAATCTAGAGCTACTTACAATCAGTAAGGGTTAAGTGTCTTGCTCAGGGACACAAGGGTATTCAGTGGGATTTGAACCTGTGTCTTCTGGTTCAAGGGCATGTGTCTTTTAATTTTCCACTCAGTTACTTTCTTGGGGGCAGTGGTGTCCTAGGGGCTTGAACCGCCAAAGTGCCACTGAGGTGCGACTGAGCACAGCACCGTCCCCACACACTGCTCCCCGGGCGCCTGTCATGGCTGCCCACTGCTCACCAAGGGTGATGGGTTAAATGCAGAGGACACATTTCGTTGTGTCTCCGTGTGCTGTGCTTGCTGTGCTTTTCACTTCACTTCACATAATTCTGTCACTCACTTTCTCTCACACACACACACTGTGGTCTGGAGCTGTGCCCTACTGCATGCCCCCCCCCTTCGCACCAAAGCCTGGTCGCATGTACTAGGTGAAGTACGGTAGTAGTAACCTAGAGTAGTTCCTGTTTGCCCATCCACCAAAACACAGGTCTGGCAGGGTGTGTGTGTGTGTGTGTGGCTTTACACACTTCAGATATGATTTTAGTGCTTTTTTCCTCGTCTGTTCTTCTGGTATTAAATATTTAAAGAAAAAAACTGTATATTTTGCAGATCTTGTTTAGTTGATGGCCATGTATGCAGCTTAAGGGGAGAAAAGAAAAGAAGACAAACTGAGTCGTCGCTTTCTGAAGGATCTGCTTGTGGAAGCATTAAAATAGTGTGTGTGTGTGTGTGTGTTAGTGTGTTTGGGGGTGGATGATCAGCATATGCAAACTCTCACACACATGTGCGTTCTAGCTGGCATAGAACAAATGTGAGAAGAGTTTAGCGCACAGAGGGAGCGACTCTCCCGTTTTCCTGGAAATGGCTGTGTGCCAGCGTTTGGTGTGCGAAGCGATGAGACGTGAAACGTGCATGGGTACGGGAACAAGCAAATATTCATGTTTAGGAGCGCTGCAGCAGTCCTTGTTTCGCTCAGGTATTGCTTTACACTGAGGGCGAAGAGAGTAAAAGATCTATTTTTATAAAGCATGAGCGGCACATGAGCCCAAAAGCTGTTTAGTCAGTTCGCTTGTTCCATGATCCCACGTGAGCGTGATTCTGTGGGTATCCATTATACATGCATCACATTTAATAACCATTACCTATTCTATTCAAGATTTTATTCAGCTTATGCCAAATAATATCACGTGAAAGTCACCGCAGCGAGAACTACCCAGAGTTGATGAACTAAACGGATCTTTCTGATCACGTCTTGTTCTGCGTAACGTTCCACCTGTGTGCGCTATGAAATATTCATTTTTATCATAGCACACACAAAACATAGCGATAATATTGTAATGCGTCTGTGGGGAAATGATCCTTAATGGTTGATAATGGTTATTGGTCGTCATGGAGCAGGAATGGGTTCTAGACTGGGTGACAGGGCTGCACCACAGTGACTCTGGGCCGCGTGGCCATATCAGCCACTGGGATCTATGAGGTGCGTGATGGTGGATTGATATACGGTTGGTTGATATATACTGTAAACGCCGTGTCCCCAGACGGGTCTGGTGCCATAAAAGATTCATGTGTGTGTGTGTGTGTGTGTGTGTGTGTGTGAGAGCACGGTTTAAGGTGTCCTCATTAAATGCTGGAGTTACGATGAAATATGATCCGAGATCACCCGTGTGCGGGTGTTTATTTATACGTTTGCTTGCTTGCATCTTCTGCCTGATCCTGTATCAGTTATGCGTGCGGCATGACCATGTA
The DNA here is from genome assembly GCF_900700375.1 of Denticeps clupeoides. Taxonomy (NCBI): domain Eukaryota; kingdom Metazoa; phylum Chordata; class Actinopteri; order Clupeiformes; family Denticipitidae; genus Denticeps; species Denticeps clupeoides. The sequence continues at coordinate 15,895,625 of NC_041725.1, forward strand.
GCACCTGTCAGAGTTGTACTCGTTTGCCTGATCCTGGATCTGTAATTCATATAATTCATATTTTGCCGCCACCACCAACCCCCCCCCCTCCAGCCTTTAATTAGCTCGCTTATTTTTCTGCGGTTTAAATGAATGGAAAGGGGAAAGTGTAGCAGCCGACGCCTTCCAATTAGGGGGCTTCCCTCCCCTCCCTGAGGATGTCCTGGACACCCCCTTAACCGATGCATAGATTCGTGCACACACACACACACACACACACACACACACACACACACACAATCTCTCTCTCGTCCTCCGCCTGGTCAGGGGTTGCCACACATCCCTGCTCATCCCCACAGTAACGGGACCCTGGGGACCCTTACCTCAGAGAGACACCGCAGACATGTCAGGTTCCCCTGTGTGTGTGTGTGTGTGTGTGGTAGAGCCTCGCCGGTCACCGTTGGCCACAAAGCCGAAGCCCGCCCCAGCCCAGTGATCAATGGCAAAATGTGCTCATTATCTGTCGCACACACTCACGATGTCTGCGGCGCGTTAAAGATTCGTCCCCAGGAGCGGCTTCGTGACACGTCCTCTGTGAAATACAATAACGGCGGACCGGGAACCTAAACACCCCGCCGTACGTGGTACGTCCGCGTTTGTTGTTGCGATCTGCATGTCCGAACCTCTCCTGGCCTAATCTCCTAAATGAAGCGAGAGGCTGGCCGGCTACTTCAAGTGCCACAGTGCCTCTGGGGACAGAACGCTCACACACACACACACACACACACACACACACATACATGCTGGATGAGAAGAGCAGATGGATTGCCCTCAGCCAGCTTTGCCTCCACCAGCTCTGCATACTAAAAGAAAAGCAGCCACAACTGCGACAACAAAAAACCCCATTCAAGTTTCTGTATAATTCATACACACTTCCCTCTCTGATGTAGTCCTAGTCCTGAGGTCTCGTTTGCATATGGCTCTCTCTCTCTCTCTCTCTCTCTCTCTCTCTCTCACACACACACACACACTCTCTCTCTCTCTCAGCAGGCCGCTGCGGCTCCAGACGACTCCGTCTCCTCAACCTTGAGCTCCGGCTAAATAACGGAGAGTGAGGAGGACGGGGATGGTGGCAAAGGGGGGTGAAATATGAAAAATTTAAAATTCAAAAGAAGCGAATCGTACGTTTATTTGTTTTTTGGTTTTTTCCCCCCTCCTTTCCCGGGCCGGGCTACTTAGGGCGCGCGGAAATTGTAATGCGAGAATAATGAGAGTGATTTGTCACGTGGAGCCGTGCGCGTAACGCCGCTTAAAATTCATGTTATTCCGCCGCACTGGCTTTTTCCCATCACTTCCCATTATCCGTGCTCTTACCCACAGCCCGCCTGACAGGCCAAGGTGTCAAGTGTGTGTTGGGCTTCATCCGGGCCTGCGCAGAAAACACACACGCTCAGCTGGGTGTTGCACTCCGCCGCGCGTGTGTGTTTTCAGCTGAGCTCTAAATATACACACAAATTGACACTCGGCCGGGGTGTGTTTTTTGTGTGTGTGTGTGTGTGTGTGTGTGTGTGTGTGTGTGTGTGTGTGAGTTGGCGCATGCAGTTCAGCCGCGTTGCGGTGACACCATGCGAAGCTGGAGAACTGCCAGTGTTGGGAATAGTTTTGTCGGGTGTCAGAAAACATTGACACGCAAATGGGGAGGAATGAGCTGGCGAGTGGACTGTTTACGCCGCCACCGCGCTCTCCATCGCCGCGCGGAGCAGCATACGTCTGCCTGGCCGTGATGAGGAGGAGATTCGCAGCTGTCACTGCTCGCGCGCGCGCGTGTGTGTGTGTGTGTGTGTGTGCACCCGAGGTGCTTGTGTACATGCCTGTGTATGTGTGTGTTTTGTTACAGGGTTTTCTTCCCTGTTACGAAAGTGCCATCTAGTGGTGAACGCCACACACTGCAGCCTTACCAGGCCGGAAATTGCTTCTCTCTTTTTAAAGCGAGAGTCTTCAGTTTTATGATCATTTTTTTATTTTTAAAGCAGCTTTCAGGGGAAGCCAGTTGGACAGCGGCACAGTGGATCATCGCGTCTCCGGCTTTATTTTGAGACGCTCTCGAATTCGCTAGACAGGCTTGGCGGAGGTTTAGGCTTCTTCGTTTTTGGGTGTGTGTGCGCGTGTGTGTGTTTGGACTTATTTACATTTTCTAGCAGATAATACATTCTCTGCCAAACACTGAGATCAGTGGCCATTCTGAAGCTGTGTATGAGCTGTGCAACATTAAGGGAAGCCATTAAACAGGCTGCGGCCTGGAGCTGAAGAGGAAGGGAGGAAGGAGAACAGTTTTTTTTTTTCTTTCGTAGCCTGAAAGTGACTGATTTACTGTTTCATTTAATCAGAAACGGCACCTTTTTTTTTTTTTACCATCTGAGCCTCTCAGTGTGGCCATCAGGGCCCATTGTTCGTAGGCTCACCTTTATTTTCAGCATTCATATCCGGCGCCCACCAGTCTACAGGGAAAGTGAGCGGCGGCGGGACAGACACTGACCTCAGACCAGTTCAGACTTGATTTACTAGATGCTTAACACAACTAAACTAAAGCTTCAGCCTCTTCCTCCATCTGGGCTGGTCAAGATCAAGACGTAGTTTCATTTTATTAAACACACTTTTTAAACACACACAGTTTTCTAAAATGAGTCTTCCATGTGGAGCTTGTCCCCCTTTCCCATCTTCCCAGACTCACCCTGCTCGGGCAGAAAATCCGGCATCAGGAGAAGTATTACGATGCAAAAAAAAGAAAAGAAAAGAAAAGCCATATTGAGGATTTTTCTCATCGCTAATTATTAACAGCAGAGCCGAGCCGAGCGGCGAATCCGGACCGGCGAGACGGACGGAGGGAAAACGGGGCCTTGACTCACCTTGTTTTAATAACCAGCCTGCACAACGTGACCCACATTCTCCCCCAAACCACCGATCCCAAATAACATCACACAGCAAGACGGAGCTGCAGCGGAGGTGGGTGGGGGGACGGAGAGGTTGCCCACCGCCCTCCGCCCCGAACCGGGCGTCTCGCAGGTGCACTCAGCCGCTGCGGCAAGGGGCCGACGGTCGCCAGATTTATGGCCGCGACACAGGAACCCAGTAAAAAAAAAAAAAAAACTGCTCTCCTGTAATCACTTTCATTATGGCTCCCAGCTACCAGAGCCGGCGTATCCCATCAGCCCCCCGAACACGTGTTTTCGTTTATTCCAGCGACGGGGGGAGCTGAGTTTAACCCTTTCAGCGGCGTCCGCCCCATGTTAGTTAGAGTAGCTGTGCTACGAGTTCTCCACCTGGGCGATGGTGGGGAGGACATTTACACTTTTTATTTACTCCCGTCTGAGCTTCCCGGCACTTCGTTTTAACAGCTTCGTTTTAAAAGTGAATTAAAAAATAAATAAATTGTGCGATAGAAGATACGGAAAGGGGAGAAGCAAAAAGAATGAGGAAGGAAGGGGAAAAAAAAAAAAAAAAGATGGTTTTACAGTTCTCCACCTGAGATACACAGTAGTGGGACTTGCAAGTGGGACTTGCAGAGATGCCATGTTGCTATGTTGCCCATAATATTATAATATTATGATACTCCTTACATCGCAGGCTGGTTCTCTAGGATCAACATGCTCATATAACCAAAGAAGGAAGCAGAATTATGATTTTTTTTTTAAGCAAAGAAGGAAAATTGCGTAGATGATCACTGAAGTTTCCTTCAGTTGCTCGGTATAAACCCGGATAGACGCTGGATTCCTCCATATCAATAATGTTTCACCAACGTCGGAATTGTGGATGAGTTAATATTACACATTTTACGCACACAGCTGGTACTGAAAGACCAACCTTTGTTGTTCCTTGTGACCGTTAGAACATCAGTTCGGGAGGTAACCCCCACCTTTCCTTTGGTCCGGTAAACGGGCAGTCATTTACTGACTGCTCTTTGATAGTGTGCGTTTGTGTGTGCGTGTGTGTAGGAAGGCATGTTAATAACAGACCTCAGGGGTGTGTGTGTGTGTGTGTGTTGTAACAGCGGGAGTCCCTGCCCTATAATACTCCACTTTTTTTTTTTTTTTTATTTGCCAAATAAAAGTGTTACACAGGTGTGTTATAAAACCGTGGATTAGCCCGTGCGAGTCGCCATGACAACGGCAGACCTCTTGCCATACCATAATAACGTGCCAGAGAGCCGCTGTATCCTCACCGCCTGTTACTTCTCTCCGCAGCAGTACGACAGCAGGATCCTCATGGGCTGCCCTGACTTTGTCCTCGACGACGACGACGAGCCCGACAACGGCAGCAAGTAAGCCGCACATCTTCTGACGATCCCAGCACCTCTGCATATCTGTAATGCATGTGGGCCCAGCTGAGGTCCTGCAGACGTTCACAGTGCCGCCTAGTGGCCCGTGCAATATTTTTGCATTCTTTATTGAGTCTTGCAGAATGCAAGTAATGAAATTGAACATCGGATTTCTCTCATTCATGCCTCTCATTCATTTGACAAATTTCATGTTCATGTCTAAAGGTGGTTGCTATGAGGGGCTGAACAGGGGCTGCCAGCTACGCGAACTAGCAAACGCACGTAACTTTTTAAAATAAGACGAGCGCCTCATTCCAACATTCCAACCTCCTCGTGCCAGGATCTCATCTGAAGACAGCGGGGAGGCGCCCTCCTACACCGAGGACAGTGACGGGTCATGTGACCTGGAGCGGGACTCGGCCCCTGTGGAGAAGATGACCCTGCTTGAGGAGATCCTGGACTCGCTCAGCACCAGCTGCGCGGAGGAGGGCCGACTGTCTGCCGCCAAGAGCCTGGACTTCTTCAGGTCCATGGACGACCTGGACTACAAGAACACGGTATCGGCCCGCTCTTCTGTTCTCCTCTCTCTTTATCTGAAGTAGGGCTGCAATTTCAGAATAATTTCAGGACAATTTTCAGACTAAGCTCGCAAATAGCCTGTCATTTATGAATTTAAAAGGCCAGTTTGGATTGTTAACAAGCAAATAATATTCTTTATGTTTGATTTGATGCCTGGTAATACAGTATCGAGGTAAAAAAAACGAATCTACAAAACATGCGTGGAATTGTGTGAAATTAATGATTTAATTCTTATTCTCAGCTGTACTTTTCTGCTTTATGTAGCAGTTCAAGGAAAATAAATCAAATGAATAATAAATAAATAAATGACAATACATTTTTAAAAATATTTGTATACTTTTATAATATAACATATAATCATCAACTGTTTATTGACAGTTTGATGTATACAAGTTGAAAAAAATCAAATAAATATCTAAACCCTCACATTTACAGAAAAAGAGAAAAGTATTTAGAAATATACTACTGTCTTTCTGTGCTATAAATTCTCTCGCCAATCAATATGAATATAAAAATAGACATAAGCATTAAAACTAGTCGTTTTTGAAAATATTTTTGGTGAAGAGAAAAAAAATCTCAAGGGCTTAACAGCAAAGCGTCTGTGTAAAGAGGGACTTTGTTGGGATCCAAACATCCTGTGCCAATGTGTGTCGACATCTAGTGGTCAAAAGTGGAATTGCAGTCTTTGTGACAGCGATGATCATTTTTTTTATAAATGTGTGTGTGTGTGTGTGTGTGTGTGTGTGTGTGTGTGTGTGTGTGTAGAAGACCTCCACGCCGCACAGTGAGAGTAAACAGACTCATGAGGACACTGCTGGCAGCAGCAGCCGTGTCTGCGGTGACGGTGGCTCAGCGTGTCCCAGCGGGGAGTCGCTGGGTTGGCACCTGGGCCAGGACGACAGTGCGCTGCACGGCAAACACCTGCCCCCCTCCCCCCGCCGCCAGGGCAGCTGCACACAGCTGATGTCCACCCCCACCCGCCCCCGGTCGCGCACCGACCACCCCACCCACATGTCCATTCAGGACCCTCCCGTCACGTCCCCGCCCGACACTAGGGGCTTGCGCTCCACCAGCCTCCCCACCCAGAGCGCCACGCCCAGCTGCAGCCCCGCCTCCTTTCTGCCGCTCAGGGGGGCCCTGCGGAGGAAGGGCCATCACAGCCAGACCGGTGCGCAGCAAGACCAGCAGCGGCCCACGCTCATCCCTTGGCAGTGTGAGGAAGAGGAGGAGGACGAAGAGGAGAAAGAGAAGGGTCTGCTGGAGGAGATCGAGTCTCTGTGTCGCCTCAGCACAGTTCTACACACGAGCCTGCAGCTCACACACGTGCACAGCAGTGCCGACAAGACCTGATTTCTCCCTCTCTCTCTCACACACACACACTCACACACACCAGCAGGTCCATCTTCAGTAATGTACACACAAACACACTATTCCACGCTGAGCTCCTCTCGCTTGTCTCCTACGTGTGCTGCTCGCCGCCGTCTGGAATTTCGTGTTTTGCTTTAATAGTATTTTTTTGTGCAGGCAGCACCAAAAAAAAAAAAAGGAAAAGTGTTTATTCTTTTAATAGTTTTGCTCAGTTTTTATTCCAGCGAATGTATCTGAGAAAAGGAAACACTTCAAATGCTCTACTGCTGCAACGTAAGGCATTCCGCCTCGTTTCGTTCTAATATACGGCCCTCTCCAGCTACGTTACGTTATACTTTAACGAATCACTGTAGTTTTAACACGTCATATTTTACTCTATTTAAATAAATACTCACTTTATGTCGTGTACCATTATGTAATGCCTTAAAACGACGTTTAATTCACTCGTGCTGGTAGGTGTGGCCATAATCGAATATCCTAATTGTACATTTCTCAGGTCTCATGCGAGAACGCCGCACTGTACTGTAGCAGGTGGACGATATCTGTGACGGATAAAAAGAGCCTTCAGTTGTTTACAGGGAGGGAACCGGAGCAGCAGAGGAAGCGCGCTCATCCTCGGCCTCTCCTGAGGACCGTGTAGCGGGTGGGGCTCTTGTCGATCTGATTGGCTGGTGTCTTCGTGTTAAAATTGCATGTGAACCCGGTGTTTCAACTCGGACACTAAGAGTAAAAGTGACACCGACAGCGACATTTCCAGCTCTGGATCCAACGATCACAAGACCCCTCATGCTTTTTTTTTACGACGACGACCGTATTTACCACCCCAGCCGATACACTCGTTACCACGGCTGCAGCTTTATTTATTTAGCTATTTATTTGCTTCACCCGATCACCAGTCCTCCGCTTTCGTCGACGTGGAGCTGAGCTCCGTCGCTTATGAGACGATCCGCTCTCCAATCAATCAGACACTTTAGTTCTACTATGCAACTCTTTTTTTTTTTTTTTTTATTGATTGGCCAGTGGTGTTTAATTAGTGAACTCACTAATGATGAAATTTTCTTCTTCTGTCAGCTATAAAGTATTAATGTCAGTGTATTGAAAAGGAAAGAGTTCTATTTTGAAGTGTGTATTTTTGTATTGTAGACCAGTTGGAACGTGCTGGAGTGCCGATTCATTCCCAGCATGTGCTCGGCTCAGCCAAAGGTACGAAGCTTTCTGTCTCCAGGTCTGCATCTGTAACAATCTGCTGATCTCAGGTCAGCTTGAGTAGAAAAGCTGATCTGAGAACAGCTCTCCTGCTCTGATTTTTAAGGGTTTTCTGAGTGCCTTAAGCGAACGTGAAGGGAATTTCAATTTGAAAGTGTTTTCATGTCGAGCCGGTACGACACCCGTGTGCACAAGGCTACTGATGCGCCGCAGTAAAAGCGCCTTCTCTTCTGATGCAGGCGCGAACGACATGTCTCGCTTGGTTGTTCATTGCTCCATTTTCAGCTGAGAGACGTTTGTAAAAGTCAGCATAAAAAAAAAAAAATAATAATCCATCCGCCCCAGTCAATGAAATTACTATACAACTCTTATCAGTTGCTAAATTCCCTTTTGGTTTTTAACACTACTTTAAACGACGAGTCACATCAGAACAATTCTAGCATTTCACGGTGTTTGTTTTGACTTTTCATACATGTATTTGTCTTAATTGTATGGAATGATTCAGAATATTTCACTTTGAGTTAAATGCTTTTTCATTCTTTTAATATCATTTTCTCTTTGAAAAATGCCTTTCAAAGCCTGTTACACCCCCCCACACGTAATAAACGTGTTACACACACGATGCACACATGTACAGAAAATATATCAAGTGTACATGCTGTAGATACCGATTTCCCCTGCTGTTTTTTTCTTTTTATTGCTCGGATTCTTGTTCTAATTTAATTTGTCTCGTCACATTGCACGTATTTTATATGAAACAAGGGACCTCGGTGCATACAACTATGGATGGCATGTCCCCGCTTCAGTAACAGGGAGCACCGGGCTCCACGTTGGAGCTACATGTGTGCTCTTAGAAGAGTGCTTTACTATAACTGTTGTTCATGTGTTGTTGCCATTTTTAATCTGCTGTTGTGAAGTCTGTGTGTACAGATGCTCCATGTTAGGATATTTTGAAGCAAGCACAACTTTTTTTTCCCCTTTTACCCAACGTGCATTGCTTCCGTAAATATTGATTTGAGCCCGTGTAGCGCTGTAGTGAAGATACGGTGGACGTCTGGGTCTTGACGTCACGATGAGCGCAGGTCAATCTGAAACTAAGACAGGTTCCACTGTATGCACTGTGAACTGGAAATAAAAGGACATTCATGCACGTTTCTTGTGTGGGTTGTGTGGATATTTTTCCTGGTGAAGCGATTGTACAACAAATGTACTGGCATAAATATAAAAAAAAAAATAATAATTTGCTGAATTCTAGCAAACCAGAACACATAAACCTGCACATTTATGTCAATACATTTAAATGAATAAGATCATCCCACTGCTCAGATCTTTATAAAAACTAATATTAACTACTTAAAAAAATTGTTATTGCGATTTGATGATAAGATATTGATGACCTATTGAATTTTTAGACTGTGCATAGATGAATGGGTGTCAGGGCTGAACGATTAAAAAAAAAAAAAAAAATCTAAATATCTGTTTTGATTTATATGACATTAATTTTGAACTGCGCTAGAAGTAGAATACCACCAGTGGAGTGTCCTTGTTCATGTTTAAGTGGGTGTGGCTTAACTTGGGCCACATCTGATTGGTTAGAATTCGGTAAATCCTTCAGCCCTAGTGGGTGTTTCTCCAGCAGATTAATTTGGTGAGCAGCCCAGATCACTAAATTAAAAAAAGAAGTTTAATACACAAATAAATATTTCATTGACATTTTCCTACATTGACTCATTAAAAAGAGGGAAGATGTCAGATTAGAAGTTGGAACGATGATCGTCTTTTTATTCGTCGCAGCGTGACAGGTCCGATGCCACGTCTGGACCGGTTTCTACGTCGGCGATCTGCGTGATGAGGGCCTGCAGCTCCTTCAGGCGGGACAGGAGGCGCGGTGGGGGGGGCGAGGGCAGCGTCTGCAGGCCTCTGAGCGCGCGCTCGGCCGTCCGCAGGTACCGCTCGCCCTCGTCCCACACGCTGGTGCCCCGCCGGGCGCGCTTCGCACGCGGCTGGGACAAATATACATAGAAACTTACAGCAATGACACAGCATAGTGCGTCCACTAGAGGGCGCGTCTAGTCCATTTTACGTTTACGCCCTTATCCAGAGCGACTTACAATCAGTAGTTACAGGGACAGTCCCCTCCTGGAGCAACTTAGGGTTAAGTGTCTTGCTCAGGGACACAATGGTAGTAAGTGGGATTTGAACCTGGGTCTTCTGGTTCATAGGCGAGTGTGTTACCCGCTAGGCTACCATCACCACTATCTTGACTTTCTTTGAGAACACTGTGGTCAACAGGCGCTGCGGCCATATTGCATTACCTCGTCTGCATTGTGCGGCTGCTCCTCTTCGCTCTCCGTCGTACGCGCGTGTGAGCTTGGGGCCGCGACCTTGTCGAGGCTGTGCGAGTGCGCCTCCATCACGCAACACTCGGCCTTCAGGCGCTCCAGGCGGGCTGCGGCAGGCTCCTCCCCCGGCGCCGCCTGCGACGGGACCATCACCACGCGCTCACCGACAGTCGCGCTTCGAAGTGACCCAGCGAGAAAGATTCTGCATCGAAGGGACCACCCACCTTGCTGAGGAAGTTCACCACTCGAGCTTTGGTGTCTTCTGAGGTCAGGCTCTGGGAGATGACCTCTTCGTGACTGGTGACCTGAACGCAGACAGACGACTTTGTTTATAGCCACGGCAGACAGTAAAAACATCTGAAGAGACAAAAAGGTTCTTTGCGATGCACCTCCGCAAAGATGCTGAAAGCTTCCAGGGCGTGCTGCTGCAGGGGCCAGGGGTCAGAGGTCAGCAGAGCACGGAACACCCCACTCAGCCTGGGCAAGACCTGGGACTGGAACACACACACACACACAAAGTCCGCAGGGAACACACACTGCGAGAAATTAATATACACACAACTCCTACACACCTGCAAGTCAGAAGGGATGAACACACTCCCGAGAGCGGCAAGAAAGTCCAGGCCAGCGAGACACACGTCGTCAAGACCCCTCAGGGGCAGCAGGGCGTCCAGACACACGAGAGCCTGAAAACACACACACACAGACATGAAGAAGAACGAAGAATGCCACGCCGGCAGAGAGAGGGCGGAGCCTGGCCGTACCTGACAGGTGAGTTGAGGGTCCAGGCTCTTCACCACGCAGGCCGACAGGGACAGCAGTAGAACCAGAGCGCGCCGGACGGGCGCGTGCACCTGGATCTGGTTAATATCTTTACAGTTAGGCAACGAACGTGGAAAAACCTGTCCCGGTGAAGCCCACCAGGACTGAAAATGACAGTGTGGCTGTCATTGTGACACACTGCAGCCACAAAAGCCACTGTTTTACGTAACTCCGGAAGACCGGTTGGAAAATTTTCTTTAAGTGAAGTGATTGTCGCATGTGATACACAGCGCACACAGTGACATTTGTCCTCTGCATTTAACCCATCACCCTGAGTGAGCAGTGGGCAGCCATGACAGGCGCCCGGGGAGCAGTGTGTGGGGACGGTGCTTTGCTCAGTGGCACCTTGGCAGATCGGGATTCGAACCGGCAACCTTCTGATTACGGGGGCGCTTCCTCAACCGCTAGGCCACCACTGGCCCACCACTTTCGGACGTGACATCACCAGAAGACCGGCTTAATGCTCCACCCCTCCGATAACAAAAACAAGTGGAGTAGAAACCGCGTGCCGTACCTGGCCGGGACACATGCGGGGCCACAGCCGCGTGACGATGCCGACGGTGCATGACACGCACGCCCGTTCCGGCGCCCCAACCTTCAGCAGCATGCGGACAGCCCTCAGTGCCCTGTTCTGGAAAACACACACACACACACGCACACACGCACACACACGCGGTATTTACGACGCAGCGGACCAAATCCCACCTCACAGACAAGATGGGTAAAACTCTACAGGGGTTTTGGGTCCGGAGCCGCTGGAAACAAAAATGTTTGTCTTGGCGAGAAAGCGAAGAGGCACAGTCGCCAACACACACAATGCTGGAAGCGTTTCAATGAGAAACGAGCGTGAGAAGAACCCTCGCGTCCGAGCGTCTGTTTTTACAGCAATGCCAGGCCAGTGTACGGTGTGGATATAACATTCACTCTGCATTTTTCATGTTTAAAACCCTAAAATTTGAAACTTCAATGGAATTCTTTTTGTCTTAAACGTATTAAACAGGTTTAACTGTAATGTCTCCGAAACATGTAGATTCTTTAAATGAGACTTCTAGAGAAATAAATGTTGTTAAATCTTCTTTTCTATTACGTTATATTTATTTCATTTTCCAGGACACACCACTCTTTCCAGATCTCCCAGTCGGAAACCATTTATCTCCCACTCGGTCACCACAGTGCTCGCCACGGCGATCAGGTCGCGCTCCACACGCGTCCGGACGTCTGGAGAAAGGGAGCGCAGGAGCAGGTGACCCCACACCGCAGCGTTCTCCTCCTGAGAAGGAGGGAACTGGTCAACCAGCTTCGTCTGTAACAAACACACACACGTAGGTGCACTTGAAAGAGCAAATGATATTGTCAGTATTTGTAGACGTGTGTGTGTGTGTGTGTGTGTGTGTGTGTGTGTGTGTGTGTGTGCGCGCACCTGATGTGCTGGGGTTAGGAGGAACAGTAGACGCCTCAGCAGCAGAGACGGGTGGTTCAGCCGGCGGCTCACGTCCTCACATGACCTCACCTGTAGGGAGACGTTAACGTCACTTTTACACACACACACACACACACACACACACACACACACGCACGCATCGTCTCACCAGTTGAGCCACAAGGAGGACATGATGCAGGCACAACTCAGCTGTTCCATACCTGGTGAAGACAGGGTACATTCAACTTTATACACTTATACACAAAAAGTGATTTCATAGAGACGCCACTTCCCAGAGCTTCATCATCGGACACCTCACACATCTTCAAACGATACTCACCGAGCCACAAAACACCAAACATCCGTGGCCAGAAGGGCGGTCTGCGTGTCCGGCTGCAGCACTGCAGCTAACATGGAGCGTTCCTGAGTGAAATGCAACAGACCATAACAGCTTCCCTCACAGCTCGCTCCAACCATAATAAAAATTAAATTCTCTGGACATTATTATTGACCTTTTTTTTTGTCAGGAATGAACACAGAATAATTCAGGGGCAATCCAAAATGACCTGGCAATGATCTTTGAGGTTATCGTAGCACGATAAACGTACACATACAAAATAAATAAATGCAGTAGGGCTGTAGCGCACGTACTGACCAGAGGGGGGAGCTGTGGAGGCGGCAGCGCCGCCACTAATCCACAGAGGTGCGCGCATACGTGCCGGTGTAGGCTAACACTGCTCTGAGCCTGTCCTCTCAGCATCACCCCCGGCAACTGCACGGGCCACGCCCGCTCCACGGAGCACCGGCGATAACTTCGGAAGACGGCTTCAAACACGCTCAGTCTGAAATCGAGAGGGAAGCAGAGCTTCTAGCAACGTCCACAACACCGCAAGTCGATTATACATGAGCCGGGGCAAAAAATTTACATATCCTTCCTGGTGATAAATTTGCCAATAACATGGTGTGGTATTGCAGGATTTACATTAGGGCCGGATGGTGGCGCCGGTGAGCAGCGATGCGAGTGACATTTTACTCTTAGTTGAATTTGAATTTTTGTCATTTTTGAGTTTAGGAGCAACAAACATTTAAGACAGTTCCGCGTTCCTGATTCAGGAACCAAATGACAGCTTTTGTGGTGCACACACTAGAACCAGGAGCCCTTCCCTTACCTGAGCGTCTCCTCTGGGAACTGGCTACCATCGCACCAGAGCTGCAGCGTCTCTTCTGGCTGGGAGGGAAGTTTCCCCACCACACTCACCAGCAGCAGGCACTGGGGCAGGGCAGACTCGTCGTGCAAGTCTGAGTAAAATAAGAGCGTGGTCGTCGTCAAAATTTAAATTAAAGTGTAGATGGTACATTATGTAACATGAGGTGGGGGGTAGGGGGCGCAGAAACGCTGAACGCAAGGAAGAGCTCCATGGTCCAAGTGACCGTGTCCTCACGAAACCGTTAGTGGTGGTTTTATCAGGCTTTTAACACCACGCCAGAAAACGAAACGAACACAAACGATTTCCTAAGACAGGAAACACTGACAGAAGTAGATTAGTGGCGTGAAGCACTGCAGCACAGTTTATTTAGACCATTTACTACTGTGCTGGGAACGTGTTTTTGGCTCCCTGCGGGTAGCTGTTGAAGTCGGGAAAACCTGGAAAAACCTAGAAAAGCCCCAAAAAGGGCAAAAAAGAACAAAGAACAACGGTGAGGAGAACGCTCTTCTGTCACGTGTGCAATTTTTTGACTGCAGGACAGCAGCAACGATTCGGCCCGTGGACACCACTGCTATACTGATGACTGTATACAGTATTATACAGTAATAAGCCAAATTGGAGCTTGATAAACACCATTCTGCCATCAAGCACAATAGCAAGGATGCTGGAACCGGCCCCGTCTACAAAGAGAAAGGTTGTTTTTTTTATTAAAAAAATACAACTAATTCACCGTGTATACTGTTCTACCATGTGTTCTAAAAAATTAAAATATACACAATATTAAATCAAAAAAGGATTATTATGGGGACTGGCTCTGTTTTACAGCAAAATGTCATTTACAACTCAAAAGGCTCTCACCCCCTCGATATGCAATAGGTTTAAATTCTATATACATGTACAACCCCAATTCCAATGAAGATGGGACATAAATAAAAACAGAATACATATATTTGCAAATCATTTTCAATCTATATTCAATCGTAAACACAAAAAAAGACAAAATATCTAATGTTCACACAGATTAAACTTTGGTCCCAAGCCCGGGTTTTGCATCAGGAATTGCCCGCTGACCCCTAATGGCTTAAACACACCAAAAATGCAGATGTTTATTCTAGTTATAAGATAACTCTCAATTAAGTGATGTTCTCTACTACTACTCTCAGAATCTTGTGTGCTCTGCCTTTGTCCAATTAGAGCAACTGACAATGGAGACGCCACGAACTCATTTCTCATCACCATTTACAAGCTGCATGGACAAAATCATTTATGTGGAACCCTGGCGTCATGGGGTTCTTTCTTTATGTTCGGTTATAAAAATCTGTTAAAGCGAAATGTTCAGTTTACGTCGAGCGGTGGTCAATCGCCATTTCTATTTTTTTTTTTTTAGCACTTGCGGAACATGCAGACCCACCCTGGTCGTCGGCCAGTACGGACTCCGCGAACGGCCTGGAGGGGAGGAGCTGAGTCAGGAGCGCGTCCATCGCCACGAGCACCGCCCCGCCCAACTCCTCACACAAGGCAGGTGGCAGCGAGGCGGCGGACAGACACGGAGGAAACTTGCTGATAGGAGCAGGACCAAAAAATAAATAAAAATAACGGAGAGTCCAGCACAAACACGACATATATAATATAACTCACCCGTGTACCTGGAGGTACAGCTGATGAAAGCGTGAGCAGGACTTGGCCAGAAAGTCTTTAAACTCCTGTCATGGAGGAATGAACGGTGAGGACGGGACTAAAACGCGATGGCCGCGGCGAGATCGGCGCTTCGTCCGTACCTTCGCGTAGTGGACGAGCGTGTTGGAGAAGAACCTGCATATCTTGGTGCTTTTCTGGAGCAGCTTGTGTTCAGGACTGGGCGACTGAAAGTCCAACAGCCATGGTGACGCTTCATGACATTAGTCCGGCGGCCAGCTGTCTGTAGACCTGCGTGTGTGTGTGTGTGTGTGTGTGTGTGTGTGTCCATACCTGCAGCCCCGACTGGTTGATCTGCTCGCCCAGCTCCACACAGCTGTCCAGCGAGCCCAGGAGCTCCTCGCATAAGCCGGAGACGATGTCGCCGTGGCGAAGCTGCTCTTCCACCAGAGACAGGTGTTTCACACTCTGCCTGGAACCGGAGGACGGCGGCTATCCGGTTATCACCCGCGTCTGAGCCGAATACGTGCAGAGCCGTGAAGAGACGCGACGCAGCTCCTCACCTGATGATGAACTTCCAGGTGTTGGCGTGGAGGGCTACGTCCAGGCCGGAGACCACCGCGCACATGTCCAGCAGACTGTGTATAGCTGGGGAAACGCACGCGGACGTGAAGCCTTTCACTTGAAAATTCCCGAAAAAAAAGCTTCCACGTTGGACACGTACCTGTGACGATGTCAGAGACGTCCTCCTCAGAGGCCGTGTCCTCCAGAGCGACGCGTTCCAGCAGCTCCATCAGGCCTTTCTGCAGCCCGTACGCTTCCTTAAACAGGGCCTGCAGCAGGTCCTGCACCAGGGACAGCCGGCCGCCGTACACGTCCTCGCTGTCCTGCACAGCGTGGTCCGTTAGACAGACACACACACACACACACACACACACACTCCTTCCGAAGCCTGCGGGCTGGCGCGTGCTCGCCGGTACCTTGCAGTGCTGGAAGGCGTCCTTCAACAACGCCAGGACGCAGGACGGGAGGGAGCGGAAAGGGGAGAAGGAGGAGAGGACACCCACGGAACCCACGTGTTTTATGCAGGCCGACAGGGCTTCCAGCGTGTGCACCATCGCCTGCACGCGCACACACACACACACACACACACAAACACAACTATCCATACCGTGGAGCACCACGAACTATACGAGCTCTCAACAACCACAACACTTCCAAGGACGGAACACTAACACACCAATACACTCCGGCACTTGCACTTCAATCACTACCGGACTCAGCAAGAATACTTGCTCAAATGTTTTAATTTTACTCATTTGTACACCTTCCCCCTACCTGTGACACATATTTTATGTTAAAACCTAAAAGTGTAATATTTGGTTATGTTTGCAATATTTGCATATTGGTTCACTGTATACTTGCAATATTTGCAATACTGTGGTAGCTAACTCATTTCACTGCATATCGTGCCGTGTATGACTGTGTGTGTGACAAATAAAATGTGAGTTTGAAACGTCGAACGTTTTGGGAATGTAGCGGGCACACAGCGGGCACCTGAAGGACGTTCCTCAGCAACAAGCGTAACTCCGTGTTCTGGCTGGACAGCGTTGCAGCTCGGCCTGTGATCTCCTCCGTCAGACCCCGGAACACGTCCACCACCTGCAGGAACATTTTAAATTGCTACGAGGGCAGATTGAGACGGCGCGGCAGGTCTGTGAACGCGGCTGCATTGGTCGTTGTGTGCACCTTGGGCAGGACCAGGGAAAAGCACTTCTCCTCCAGCTCCGACGGGTGAAGGTGAGGAAGGAACATGCCCGTGATGATCCTCAGGACCCCTGTGGGGTCATGAAACACAGGCTCAGTTCGTCCCGAAAATGTTCAAACCGTTCTGAAAGCATACTTGTACCCTGGGAAATCGGTACTTTATGTTTTCCATATAATAAAAATAGACATCATAGTGAGGAAAAAAATTTGAACAAAAAAATTCTGGGCTTTAAATCACGTTTCGATGCACTCATTTATCCGATTACTTTTACACTGTAGAACAAAGCGTTCGATTCGCAAAGAAAACTATTAAATAATAATAAACAAAATGGGCTCTTCACAGCAGAAAACTGTGGATGTGATGATGGAATCTCACAATACTCCAATTTCACACGGGCCCCGTAATCAGAAGGTTTGAATCCCGAACTGTCACGGTGCCATGCAGAGGACACATTTTGTTGTGTCACCGTGTATGTCACAATGACATTCACTTCGCTTATTGGCTCCTATCAACCAATGACTGGATTCTGAAGTCCAGGTTACAGTCCATCTAGGGGCAACGGTGGCCTAGCGGCTAAGGATGCGGCCCCCTGTAATCGGAAGGTTGCCGGTTCGAATCCCGGTCCGCCACCGAGCTCCCTGTCATGGCCACCCACTGCTCACCAAGGGTGATGGTTAAAAGCAGAGGACACACTTCACTGTGTCACCGTGTGCTGTGCTGCTGTGTATCACAATGACAATCACGTCACTTCCATCTGAACTGCACGATGATGATAGTGTACAAATAAACGACTCATGCACTTCCTTATTAATAACGTGTCCCGTGTTGGATGCTTACGTGCATGTTCCTCCCCGCTGTCCGCGGCCTGGTGCATCGAGTGCACTTCGGTTAAAGAGAAAACCAGACACCCGTGGGGCCAAATCCCGCGACTTTCCCCACCGCAGCTGTTTATTCAAAGGATATGACGAGGTCGGGGAGAACCGCGTGGAGCTGCTGCCTGCAGGCGTCCGGGCTCCAGCGCTCCACCTCCTCCAGAAGCGTCGCCTGCGACATGGTGCCCGTCTTCATCCGGCGACGCAGATCACACGCAGTCGCCGAGAGTCGCAATTCATTCAAACGACCATGTCCACTTACGACGAGGAAGCCGCCATGCGGATCAGAAAAGTGTCTAAAAGTAGAAAAAAAACCACGCACCTCGTCCAACAAACCGAACGACACCAGACCTGAAAGCTGCCGATATTCACGAAGCTGTGAACGACGAAAAGTGAGGAGCTAACGCTAGCTCTCATAATTTCTCAAAATAACTTGCTCATAACTTCTGCAAAATATTAACCGGGATTAAAACGACGAATCGCATTCCGTTTACTACACAAATTAAGCAACAGCTCCCAAACGACATTAATTAACAACTTAGCACGAAATTCGCCGCGCAGCCCATTCGTGGGAGTAAAGACTTGCGGCTTCGCGCGTCTTTCCGTGAACGGCGCTCCGAAACTCACCGCTGTTGCAGCGCTCTTCTCTGCGATTGGTCCAAATAACACACGTGATAGAGCACAACCCAACGAAAGGGCTCAGCATTTATGCATTGGTGATAATAAAAACGACAACAAACCGATTGATTTTAAGGGAGGCAAACGCAAAGAGGCATTTTGTAAAAACACAAGTGTTAAATAAATCCCCTTACAGTTGTTACTCAGTTTATTTTATATACAGTACAGGCCAAAAGTTTGGACTCACCTTCTCAATGTGTTTTCTTTATTTTCATGACCATTTACATTGGTAGATTCTCACTGAAGGCATCAAAAATATGAATGAACACATGTGGAGTTGTGTATTTAACAAAAAGTGGAGACCTGACCTCCACAGTCACCGGATCTTTACTTTACTTTACTTTACTTTATTTAGCAGACGCTTTTATCGAAAAAGTGACTTACAAGAGGAAGACACCAGCAATTCTCGTTCGATTTCTATAGAATATTGAGTTTACAAACTAAGAGCCCTGATAAGGCTCAAACTTGTCAGTGAAGAGCATGCTCAGAGATTGTTAGGTGCTAGACGAAGAAATATTATAATGTATTTATATATTTTTGTATTGTTTGTGCAATATGTGCGCATGTGCGTGTGTAAGTGTTGAACCCAATCGAGATGGTTTGGGGTGAGCTGGACCGCAGAGTGAAGGCAAAGGGGCCAACAAGTGCTAAACAGCTCTGGGAACTCCTTCAAGACTGTTAGAAAAGCATTTCAGGTGACGACCTCTTGAAGCTCATCGAGAGAATGCCAAGAGTGTGCAAAGCAGTAATCAGAGCAAAGAAACTAGAATATAAAACATGTTTTCAGTTATTTCACCTTTTTTTGTTAAGTACATAACTCCACATGTGTTCATTCATAGTTTTGATGCCTTCAGTGAGAATCTAACAGTGTAAATGGTCATGAAAATAAGAATGAGAAGGTGTGTCCAAACGTTTGGCCTGTACTGTATATTAATATACATTACTGTGAAACGTATGGTATGTTTTATGCATTATTATTATAAAAAAAATAGCTTTTTACTTCTACTTCTCTTTTGTTCTTCTGGGCTACATGATGCAGCAAAATCAGGTGCAGTTTAAATAAATGCAACCGTGCTGTATGTGGCACTGTTGCAGACGTCCAGTAGAAATCATGTTTGCCGGCCTGGCTGCTGTAGCTTCCGTGCTCGTTCTCCCACTCGGGCTGGTCCACTGTGGACATACCTTCGCAGTGTCTGCAGTTATGGTCAACAATGGTGGCGACTGGGGTCGCCGGGGAAACTGGGAAATGTGTCCCCCTGGAACATTTGCAAGAGGCTTTAGCGTTAAGGTGGGTCACAGAACTACTGATCGTATTGTATAGAAACAGAATCTTCTTTTTTATCTTTTAACCAATGAATGCATTGTGCTCCAGGTAGAGAGAGCTCAGGGTGGTGGAGATGACACGGCGCTCAACGGCGTCCGCCTCTACTGCAGCGGACGTCCTCAGGTTTACGTGGAGTCAACAGTAGCACCGTGAATATCTTTTTTGTTCTCTTCATTGTGCATATTGTAGATATGCAGTGTTCTGCTTCCCAGGAATCTTTTAAAACCTGTTGTCTCTTTTACCAGCTGGGGACATTGGACCAGCGACAAGATTTGTTCATCAGGCAAGCTGACGGCCTTCCAGCTGCGTGTGGAGGCGAAACAGGGCGATGGAGACGACACCGCTGCCAACAACGTCCGCTTCCGCTGCAGCAACGGCGAGGTGATGGAAGGCGATGGTACGAGCTGGGGCTCGTGGGGCTTGTGGAGCACGGAGTGTGAAAAGGGTGTCTGCGGCATTCAGACGATGGTGGAGCCAGAGCAGGGCACAGGCGACGACACTGCCCTCAATGATCTGATGCTGAACTGTTGTCCTTAACTGCAATCTGCAGTGTGCAGTGTAGAATTTGTCCGGCATGAATATTTTCTATTTTCTGGTGGCAGCAGTGGCCTAACGGGAAAAAAAAAAGCATTTGATGTTGCTGAAATGTCATTTGTAAAAGTTGCAACAAACTGTGCAGAAATGTCTTAAATAAACATGCTTTATCCGCTTTCATTGGTACTTCATTGTTATGCCTATTATATTACTATACCCACATCACAGACATTCAAACCCTCACGGAAATGTCATTGTGTGTATATGTGTGTGTGTGTGTGTGTGTGTGTGTATATATATGGTAGGGTGGTAGTAGCCTAGTGGGTAACACACTCGCCTATGAACCAGAAGACCCAGGTTCAAATCCCACTTACTACCATTGTGTCCCTGAGCAAGACACTTGGGGGGGGGGTGTAAATATATGTAAACAAGAAAGTCACTGAGAAGTTGTGCAGGAAAGTTGAAGTCACGTTGATTAAACGCTAATCGCACACAAGGCCTTGGCTGGAAATGGGCCCGCGGTTCCCGTTAGTGGAAGGTAAACGGAGAGACGCTGGCTCCCGTCCCGTCGGGCACGTGACAGTCTTCCTGCTTCCCCTTACGAGAAATGCAGGCTGGAAGATGGCTTGGCTGCCACCATGTCTCTCTACATGGATTTTAGCATCGAGAGACTCACAAGTTTGTTCCTAATACTTGCAAACGTGATATTTTTCCCAAGATTAATATTTTATTTGGCTTAGCATTTTTTTCGGAGGTCCTTTTAAACTAGCGACACAAGCAGCAAAATGATCCATTACACTGTGACCGCTGTACAGGACTGATCTACAGTTTTTCTTTATTTCTCATGTACATCTTATATTTGTCAGTTTGACAAACCACAACAGTCTTTTACCAAACAAAATATGTCTAATTATCGAAAGATTTGCGATGTAATCTGTTAATACGCCTGTGTGTAAATGCATGATAAACGCTGGCCTTCATTAGAGTAATAAAAACCTTTTATATAATCTCATGGAAACGACCCTGCCCGTTGGCTCTTAGCAGCCACAGAGGAGATAAGATTTCCAGAGGGTGATTTCCACACCTCTGGGTTTTCTCTCCATTGTTCATAAAGCCCTTGGACTTTTTATGACTTTCTTTTTTTGTGTGCAGCGGATGCAGGGTAAGGTCTTGCTCCGGAAACTGGACTTCATTAGGAGACTGTGTGCTTGTGCTCCATCCGGCCTAGAAGAAACCAACCCACAGCCTCCATCTGAACCTGCTTCCTGCAGGAATCGTTTGACAACAGACCTCCAGTCTGCCAGTCTCAGTCTATTTGTAAGATGTAAGGCTAGGTGCTCAAAATATTTAAATGTGTGCTATGGCCTGTTTAGACAGGCTTTTATGCCTTTTTTTTTGCTTACCTTTTGGTTTGGATTGGTCGGCCCATACGTGTAGGGTGGTAGTAGCCTAGTGGGTAACACACTTGCCTATGAACCAGAAGACCCAGGTTGAAATCCCACTTACTACCATTGTTGTTCCTGAGCAAGACACTTAACCCTGAGTGTCTCCAGGGGGGGACTGTCCCTGTAACTACTGACTGTAAGTCGCTCTGGATAAGGGCGTCTGGTAAATGTAAATGTAATGTAAATGTTTAGAAATTAGCTCAGTAAAGCCTCTGCCAGGTTGCTTGGTACATGACTTATTTAAAGGAGGCTGGATTACAGCACAGAGAATGACTGTTCCATGTAGAATTATCAGCATAATCTGTAAATAACTCTGCAAATAAATGAAGAAATCAAGATATATCACTAAATGGATATTTGCCAAACCAAACTTCTTCTTTACGGGTGTGTCAAGTCACATCAGGTCCGTCTGCATGAAAGCCGAACAAATTAAAACTTAAAAAAACAGATATGAAGTTTACCCATAGTGAATTACAACGTTTCAGCGTTCATTCGTGATATTAGGAACATGCCTCAATATACAACCTGTCTCCTGGACAGCAGTGAACATACACTTCTATTTACGTGCTATGAACGGAACAGTTATTATCATTTCTCTAGCAGCAGTTCTGTGAAAAGGCCTGTGAATCTTTTACTTGCATGTAGTCATTGCCATGGATCAACTAACAACACAGTGCACATTCCCTGAGAGAGCCGTGAAATAGCACAGAATTGAAGTCGGTTAATAAAATTTAACCGAAGACGTCAGCAGCAGCAGGGAACCTGGAATTGTGCAACCAAAACTGGGATCTTCTGGAGCACAAAACTGCCGTGACCACTGGTGGCCGACGTTGCGAGAGGATGCTCCCCGCCCTGAGTGTTCTTGTCCCTCTGCTTGTTCTGCCTTTTGGGTTTGTCCACTGCAAGAATGACTGGGTAGTGACCGCGGTGATAGTCAATAATGGAGGGGACAGAGGATACTGGGGACCCCGGGACATGGCAACACATTAAGTCATTAACTTTAATGGTGATCACATTAGAATGTACGCATTACTTTTGAATGAACGTTCCCGTTTGGTCCTTCAGGTGGAGAGATATCAGGGCAGTGGAGACGACACTTCACTGAACGGCGTCCGCCTCCTCTGCCAAAGCGGAACCCTACCGTACCAGAAGACACACGTAGAGTCCTCAACAGGCCCGTATGTTTCATTAGACGTTTTTCTACAGACAGCAAAACAAAATTGCATCTCATCCATAAAACATATTGTACTAAAGCCATGTATACATATATGTATTTGAAATCTGCACTTCTTCTTGTCAGCTGGGGAGACTGGACGGCAAATAAACATTTACATTTACAGCATTTATCAGACGCCCTTATCCAGAGCGACTTACAATCAGTATTACAGGGACAGTCCCCCAGGAACAATTTAGGGTTAAGTGTCTTGCTCAGGGACACAATGGTAGTAAGCGGGATTCGAACCCGGGTCTTCTGGTTCATAGGCGAGTGTGTTACCCACTAGGCCACTACCACCCTAAACAGTGTTCATCAGGGAGGCTGAGGGCCTTCCAGCTGCGGGTGGAGGGACCGCAGGGCGCCAGAGACGGCACGGCTGCCAACAACATCCGTTTCCGCTGCAGCGACGGCGAGGTGCTGGAAGGGGACGGCATGGGCTGGGGCTCCTGGGGTCTGCGGCATTCAGACCATAGTGCAGCGGTCGTGGGGGGGGGGAGGTGACGACACCGCCCTGAACGCCGTCACCCTCCACTGCTGCACATAAACGGCAATCGCTTTTTTCAACACGTAACAAGTGCAGATGAACAATACCTTCATATGGCATCATTACAATTATAATTCTTTCCGTCCCAATAAAATGATGTCAGCATGCAACCTTGTTTAAACGTTACATGTGGCCCCAGGTTCCAGAGAAACATTTTTTTCATCTCACTTTGTACCGTCTACCCTGTATGCTCCTCGTTAGTATAGTGGTGAGTATCCCCGCCTGTCACGCGGGAGACCGGGGTTCGACTGGGGTGGTAGTGGCCTAGTGGGTTAGACACTCGCCTATGAACCAGAAGACCCAGGTTCAAATCCCGCTTACTACCTTTGTGTCCCTGAGCAAGACACTTAACCCTAAATTGCTCCAGGGGGGGACTGTCCCTGTAACTACTGATTGTAAGTCGCTCTGGATAAGGGCGTCTGATAAATGCTGTAAATGTAAATGTATGCAGCTGAAGTGATAATACAGCTCAACTGTGTGTTGTTTGTTCACAGTCATACGTGATTAATGCAAAATGCGTGACGGAGACACTTAGAGTTCAGTTCTGGGTTTTAGAGATAACTACACAAGGTAATTAGATCCTTCTCACCAGATAACCAGCGTTTCTTTCTAGAAATCCTGAAGACATACATTCGGTGACTTTAGCGGCCCCTCTGCAAGCTCCGTGTCCCATGGAGCTTGGTTGTGATGATCCCCTTTATAGATTTTATTTTGAGCATATGTGTATCCATTCATGCCCACTGTTGAATTTAATGAAGAATTTGGTGAAGGAGACATGGGGTCTCTAATTTCAAGTAGTTTCCCGTATGAAATTGTAAATTATTCAGTCACTGCTGTCCTGGTGGATGAGAACCCACATCAGGGACATTAGGTGAAGTTCGGCGGCATCACATCTGGGTACAAACACGCTGGGTCCTGTTTGTTTGGAACAGCGGCGTGGCGTGGGGTGGTGCATGGCTGAACGTTTTCTGGATTGCACAACCTCCTGACTCTGTAATCTGTTTGCCATCCCTGATTATCAAGACCACAGGAAGAATTTGGCAATAGGAGGTGACGCTGCAGCACTGAGGCAACATGTTTGTCAAGAAGCGGCACAATCACACATACATTCCTCTCTAATGCTCATGGGTTTCCTTACTTTCAATGTACTTTGACAGTAAAATAAGACATTTCCTGTGTTTGAAACCCATCACAAAAAAGAACACATGAGAACTATGCAGCACAAATATCTCCCTCGTCTAACACTGAATGTGTGTCAGATGTTGAGGGTTGACTGGCCTTGACCCTACGTGATGCCACTTGTGAAACTGTGAAACTGTGGAACCATGTCACGTAGCGAGGTGGATAAAGGCCCAGAGTAGCAGTCACTCGAAAACCATGATCTCCTCTGTGACGGCCCTCGCTCCCCTGCCCCTTCTGCTGCTCCAGTGCAGCCACGCCTGGACAGTGAAGGTCAATAATGGAGGAGGTTGGGGATCCTGGGGACCACAGACAAGGTGCCCAAGCAACACCCGCGCTGTGGGATTCAGTTTGAAGGTATGTTTGCAGTTGGTGGTGTACATGTTCATAGGTGAAAATAAGGTGAAGAACTCTAGAAGACCACCTAAGTATATACTGCTGTGTACGTAGCAGTTGTTTAATCAAACTTGGTTCATCGGATAGTATCATTGTCACGTAACGAAATGTTCTTCTGATCTTATAATTCCTCCAGGTTGAAAGGCATCAGAATAATGGCGATGACACAGCGCTCAACGGTGTTCGCCTTGTGTGCCAAGAGAAGCATCTGGTGTATTTTAAGACATACGTGGAATCCTCAGTAGGAGGGTGAGTTTGACACAGCCTTGTTCATATTAAATGTACTGTAACGTATACTGCAATACACTGCTGTTTGTTTAAAAGGTCCATTGCATGCCAAAGTCTGTCGAAGGGACACCGCGGAGCTCACGGATGAAAAATTGTTATTGTAATAGTGCTTTGTTAGTATAAGTAAACGCATTCTGGCGCATGACCTCTCACCCTCGCCCTGGTACAGGACGTATGTTTCCACGTGTTTATGTCAGGGGACGTGTGTAATACGGGAAACAGTCTGATGTTTCTTTTTAGGCCCTGCTGTGGCGACATGAAATATGCTTCATTGTAGATTCCATTGTGCGCTTTGGAAATCAATGGCACGGCGATTAAAGGTCAAGACCATTCATGGGGCTTTTCACAAACCTGTTGACAAACTGTTGGCGGGGAGAAAGAGATCCGATTGGTCCAATTCTGGGAAAAGCGACATGTTTTATTCCGTTTAAAACAATCCTGTGATCCGTGTTCAGGAAGCGCGCGTAAATGCCGTGTGTGTTGACTTTTCTCGGGCCGGCACCAGCTGGGGAGAGTGGACGCCGTATCGGAGCTGTTCGGTCGGCCGGCTGAAGGCCTTCCAGCTGCGCGTGGAGGGACACCAGGGCGGCGGAGACGACACGGCCGCCAACAACGTCCGCTTCCGCTGCAGCTTCGGCCAGGTCCTGGAGGGAGACGGTATGGGCTGGGGCTCGTGGGGTCAGTGGAGTGAAGAGTGTGGCCAGGGCGTCTGCGGCATTCAGACCCGCCTGGAGTCGTCGCAGGGGAATGGGGACGACACCGCCCTTAATGACATGGTGCTGCTGTGCTGTTAGTAGGGAAATAAATATCACAGAGAAACAATGAGATTTGAGAAAATACATCTGAAAACGTAACTGTAACTGTCTTGCAATGTATGTGCAACGTATAAGCAAACGCTTTCATGACCTGTTCCCCTGAGGTGCCTGATAAAACAAGAACAGAACCACAGAACCACAAAACACACACACACTCACAAATAGAAATGTATACAGGCAGAATCAGCTCTCTGCTCATGTGGATATCAATAGAATTTTAACATTTTGTAAAATGCTATTTTTTGCCCAGGAGAACTAAGATGTCATTAAAATTGCCCTGCATTTCCAGAAATTTTAACTTTCATAATTATCGATTTAATATGCAAGCAATGATGTGTTCACCTCTATCATTTATTTAAAATTAAAAATCATACACTCAAGGTTGTGTCATAACGGCCACCAATTTCTCATGCAATCTACCACCACCCTTTGGTATTTATTAGACTTCCAGAGAAAAGTCTACTACTTTAATTGTAATAGCTGGTCGGTGAGATTTAGTGCTGAACTGAAAGTGATTGTCATTGTGAAACATTGTGTGCAGCACAGCACACGGTGACATAACAAAATGTGTCCTCTGCGTTTAACCGTCACCCTTGGTGAGCAGTGGGCAGCCACGACAGGCGCCCGGTAGCAGAGTGTGGGGACGGTACCTTGATCAAGGGGACCTCAGTGGCAGCTTGGATTTGAATTTAGCAACCTTTCATTATGAGTCCGCTTCCTCAGCCGCTAGGCCACTTCCCCAAAACTGTACCCCAAATTTTCTCTGATGGCACACGATAATTACGAAAGCCCATTGAAATATACCGTATGTGATTTTGGGCTACATAAAAAAATAAATGTTGTTGTTGTTGAACCTTTTTTCAGGCCCCAATCAGTTAAATGCTGTAAATGGACCAGTTTAATAACAATGGAATGGAACCACCGTGTCCTGCTGCTCCCCGCTGCAGACCCTCACATCCTTCCATGTCCACAACCCCATCATGCAGGCCAAAGTGAAAGGGGCAGTGGTGGCCTAGCGGCCCCATAAACAGAAGGTTGCCAGTTCGAATCCCGATCCGCCAAGGCGCCGTCCACACACACTGCTCCCCACATGCCTGTCATGGCTGCCCACTGCTCACTAAGCAGAGGACACATTTCGTTGTGTCACCGCGTGCTGTGCCGTGTATCACAGTGACAATCACTTCACTTTCACTCATGGGCAACAGGAAGGCCATTTCTGAGCCATGGCCATGCCTGCTGCTGCACTCTGGTAGTGACGTTTAGGAATTTGTAGGACCAAGAATAGCAGCGGAATTTTTTTAGCCTTGGCATCAGTAAGGAATAAGCTCTAATGACCGCCTCCGTTGCATCAGACTGTGATCACTAAATGCCTCGTGCAGGACCTTTCACTTTTGGTCTGCACATGCAAAAATTGTCCAGCCTTATTTTGTCAGGCATGTGTTTTCCAGCAGAGGTCAGAGGTCAAGTTTAACTTTCCGTCTGGAGGGGGAGCACAGTTTCAAACATTCTGCGCTTCCTCTGTCAGGATACTGAGAGGATTGTGTAGTGGCCGTCAGGAAGCGAGACCGACGAGGGGCCGTGCAGAGCCATCCCACCCAGTTCAGAGAAATGTGCCGGTTTCCTGCAAACTTCCCCCCACAAATAACCAATTAAATGCACATTAGAGAGAGAGAACATCACCCGTGTCTTCCCAACAGTGCTGCGCTGACTACCGTTAAACTGGACCAGATGGGATCTGGTTCAGTTGATCCCCAAATCAGCGGCTCATCGTGCTGACAGAGGTGTGCCGGTGTTGGAAACGAGCGGTTCATGCACATGCTGAATGCAGTATGGTGGTTAATCAGGCTTTAACTGTGTTTAAACGTAATACTGCACTGGGAATAAAGCTTCTTCAACAGAGGAGCATCATGCAGTCTTCATCCAGATGGGATGGGCCCTTCAGGAGAAGCAGGAAGCGTTTTGAATTTATTTATTTATTTTTGTCGTGGACAGAAGCGGCTCGATAACCAGGAGTCTTCCTGCAGCAGCAGCAGCAGCGTCTAAACATCAGAACCAGGGTGTCCTGACCTGTCCGGTGCAGTAAAAGATAACACACAAGACCATGAACCTTTAACTAAATGCATTTATTTTTATTCACAAGGCACAGAGCGTTGCCTTAATTCAGTTTAATTCGCTCTCGAAACCGACAGTATGATCTCTAGTGAGGTTTATTTTACTTTGACTTGATTCCATGCGCAGAATTATTTCGTGTCGTCAGACCAGGTAATTTCAAAATCTTCGTAAACAGACTTCAGCTTTTCCACCGTTGCGGCGTGATCGGCTTTTCCAAAGGCCTGCACAAGAGGTGGAAATACACACATCGGTCAGGAGATTCTGTTGATGTAACTTGACTTGCTTTAACTAGTCCCGACTAGTTAACTAGTCAGACATCAGTTGTGTTTCACACCACCCCTGTGCTTTAACCACACAGATCTCGATATGGTGTTTCTTTCTGCTTCTGGTCTGGTAATTATGTCCCACACTCCATTCATCATTTTGCTCCCTACGTCAGCAGGTTTATTTGAAGTTTTTTTGTTATAAGTGAACACTATACGCTGGAAATTAGGATTTTTACACCAAAGTCCAACCAAATGTAGACACCTCTCAATGTCCGTATTACTGCTGTGTGTGTGTGTGTGTGTGTGTGTGTGTGTCTGTGGCGAGTTACCGTTGATTCCCCAAACACACGCAGCTTCTTAGCCTGGCTGTCGATCTCAATCTTGCCACCACCCAGACAGGCACATTCCAGACCCAAAGCCCCTACGGCAGGGTTCACCTTCTCGAAGATGTGGTCTTTAAAGTGAAGGAAGAAATCGTGGAAAATGTCAATGACATTACCCAACCATGCATGTGGGCAATTATTTCTTTTATATATTCATGGGGCAGTGGTGGCCTAGCGGTTACGGAAGCGGCCCCGTAATCAGAAGGTTGCCGATCCGCCGAGGTGCCACTGAGCAAGGCACCGTCCCCACACACTGCTGTCTTGGCTGCCCACTGCTCACCAAGGGTGACGGTGAAAAGCAGAGGACACATTTCACCGTGTCACCGTGTGCTGTGCTGCTGCTCATCACAATCACTTCACTTTCACTAAAGCCCTTGGACCACTGACCTCCAACTCCAGTCGCACAGCCACACATTCTTTTTGCTTTCGACTCGTTCGACAAATTACAACACACTTCTAAAGAACTCAGACTCCTCAGCATGACAGCAACTTAAAACTCAGTGTTCTGGGACTTCTTTTAGAAAGAAGTTGTGTTTTTAGTTTATTTATTTAGTCAATTTATTTAGTAAATTTAAATGAATCCTAAATTGCGTACGGCCCTGTTCAGGTCTTTCTGAATTTTTAGTGTGCTTTGCTGTTGTAACTGTAAGATCTTTTTTTTTTTTTTCCTTGCGTGTTTCTGTCGTGAGATCTGGCAACACAGCCGCTGCTGACAGCGCAGGTTGTTAATCTACGACCGTGCGGTTTTTAATCTGATTATTACGAGTCAAATGATTGGAAAAAAAACACAAAACAAAAAAACAGTAGGCAAACCGCAGAAACTTGCGAAACTGAAGCAGAAGCAGCAGCGCGCTGCGCAAGAGCGGCCAGACTTACTGTGGTACTCGGCACTCTTCGTGCCTCTCACTACGTCTTTGTGACCTGCTCCGTCTTTCGCTTTAACCCTCACCAGAATGTACTTGAACATTCCGTCGGGGTCTATTTCCACGTCTGGGACTTTACTTAACAGGTCGGCCATGGCGCGACTCAGAGCGACGAGCGCGGCAGTGCGCATGCGCGTCAAAAACGAGGTTCTCTGTACCCCCTCGAACCCCCAGTACCCCCTGTACCCCACCCCAGTCCATTAAACAGGAACTCAATTTTTTTTACATGCTTTAAAGCTCAGTGTTTGTATTAATTTTTAAATTGTATTCAGGAGGGCAGAGAAAGGTTTCCCTGTCCAGTATCTATATGAACGTATGATCAAAAAATGCACTTTAAAATGCGATAGTTCTTATTTCTTTGTAACAAACGGGCATGTCATGTGTGTCTTCAAAAGAGATTAAAAAAAAGAACGTATCTTAAAAATTCCTCATTTATGTTTGATGTACAGGAGCTTTCATAGCGGAAGAGATAAAGGCCAAGAATAAAATCCTCAGCCAGTGAGTCACGGAGCAGGGCGGTCGCCCTATCTCACTGCTGACAGCTCTCTCTGCTTCCTGTCTTGGAGCTCTGGTGGGCTTCCCCACCTGTGGAAGTCTTGAGTTAAACACCCAGCCCTCACTTCCCAGAAGAAAAGGCCTCATTACTAATGTTTTTAGTAACACACACGTTTCCCCGCAATTACGTTGCACTCGCCATTATTCATGTAGCTGAATAAAACTTCACTTTTTTTAGGGTCAAGTGTCTTGCTCAGGGATACAATGGTAGTAAACGGGATTTGAACCTGGGTCTTCTGGTTCACAGGTGAGTGTGTTACCCTCTAGGCTACTGCCAACCTTTACTTTTGGTTTATGTAATAACTACAATGAACTATAAAGAGTTAAATGCATCAGGACTGTAGCATGCAAATGCAGGCAGACGGTTTTTTTCGTCAAGGGCATCAAATGTAATGCCCAACCTGTGAACCACTGCATGCACAGCCTGTTCATTCTGTTCCAAAAATAGAAATAAAAAAGCAAGTAGTCTGCAAAACAATTTTTCCAGATCGCCAAAGATGATGTGCGAACGGAGATTATTCATCACATCTAAAAGTATTGTAAACAGGTTTGAACAAAAGGCCGCAAGGTCAAAGTCGGAGAGGGCGACTGGGCACCTCATTGTCTTCTCTGTGCACAATGAGGATGCTGACGGTGCAAAAGGCCAGCTTCACCCAGCTTCACCTCCATTTCTGACTGTTTTCACGAAGTTTGGACTATTTTGAGAAGCGAGTTTCAAATCGTGGGGTCAGAAATGCTTCTCAACATGCTAAGATAAATGCCCCAAAAGAGGGGTCACCAGTCATGCTGCACACAGGCATCTGTCACCGTGCCACATATCCTTCCTGCGCCCCCCACAAAAACAGCGGGGTCACTACAAGTCACTACGATCCGGAATCTCACAAAACATAATAAGATGTCAAAAGGAAGTGCATTTTTTTCTCATTATTTTGAGACACGCAGACCTAACATTTATTGTGATGGATTATAATAATAATTATTATATAATTATAGTTTCGGGGATTTACAACTGAATGGTTTAGGCCAAAAAGTAAAACCTTGTCATCAGTTGATCGCAGGCGCAGTGTTGGCTCTTGGGAAGGCATGACCAAACAAAGTGCATCCTGGCTCTGCACTTCCTGTCCAAACGCCGAGCCGTAAACTGCTGGAACTCACCTTCTCGAACCTTAAAAAGGGAAAGGAATTCCAGCGGAAGGCACTGAGTGGAGTCACTGAGTAGGGAGCGCAGAGTGGGAAAGTGGGAGGGGAATTCCACCCGGCCGGCTGATTTCGGGAAAAGGAGGCCTGGACTCCGGGCGAGCTTGGTGTATATATAACCCTGCACAGGCGGACAACACTGACCGTCACATCGAGAGCCAGAAGAAGACACGATTAACAGCAACCATTTGCCGTGGTGAGGCACATGACAGATATTTAATTAATCAAAGTGAAAATCTGAATACAGAAATAAAAATAAGAACTGAAATACTTATACACACATACTTATTTCTGACAGATGTCTTGTGGAAGCATGGACTCTAGATGCCTGGTTTTTGGAATCTTTTTCACAAGTAAGAATTGATTATTACTGATGTCATGCAGTTGGGGGGCTGTAAAATGGACTGACTATTGATCCTTTTCTGTTCCGTTTTAGTCTTTGCATTGCAGACTGAGGTAAAAGGCTGGTCCTATCATTACTCCGACGACAGGATGGACTGGGAGTCTGCCAGGGCCTGGTGCAAATCAAGCTTCACGGACATGGTGGCCATTCAGAACAAGGAGGAGATCAACCACCTCAACACCATCCTGCCCAAGAAGGACGGCTATTTCTGGATTGGCATTCGAAAGATCACTGGCCAGTGGACATGGGTGGGCACCAACAAGACCCTGACAGCCGAGGCATCAAACTGGGCAACTGGAGAGCCCAACAATGTGCGTAGTCGGAACGATAAAGAGGACTGCGTGGAGATCTACATCAAGAGGACGGTCGATGAGGGGAAGTGGAATGACATATCCTGCATGAAACAAAAGACTGCCCTGTGCTACACAGGTGAGCGAGGACACTTCAGGTCCAGCGCTTAACATGATTTCGGTGTAGAAGATATTACATATCAGTTTTCATTCAGGCATAACGTAGGCACGTATGTTTCTGCAGCATCCTGCCAGGTGGACTCGTGCAGCGGCCACGGCCAATGTGTGGAGACCATCAACAACCACAGCTGCGAGTGCTTCGAGGGCTTTTACGGAGAAGGATGCCAACATGGTGAGCATGGAGACTGCAAATGTGCAGACAAGAGTGATTTCTTCCAGAAAAGTGGTTCAAAAATTGCTCTGTGGTGTTCCGCAGCTGTCCGCTGCAATGAGCACGAGGCGGGCGCTCCTGAGCACGGCTCGTCTAAATGCTCCCATCCGAACGGAGACTTTTCCTACAATTCCGGTTGTCGGTACTCGTGCGAGGAGGGATATGTGGTCAGGGGCTCGGAGACGCTGACATGCACCGCCAGCGCTGCCTGGTCCGGCCTGCCACCGGCGTGTGAAGGTACGGCCCACGTCCCCATCTTGAATCCTGCGCCTGTAGGGTTATTATTTAAAAAAAATTATGATTCCTGATTATGATTATGATACCGTTGCTGTAGTGGTCCGGTGCCCTGCGCTGTCCGAACCTGACAAGGGCTCTGTCAGCTGTTCCTCACCCCTTGGGGACTCTGCATTCCTGTCAACTTGCCAATTCACATGCGTGGACGGTTATGTCCTCACCGGCTCCAGCACGCTGTCGTGTGGCCCCGCAGGCCAGTGGAACGGCGCGCCGCCACACTGTGAAGGTGAGTAGCGTTCACCGACTGTGGGGTGCTCTGTCTTTTTTTTTCTCTCTCTCCTTTTCTCATATCTGACCTGGATGTCATCCGCAGCTGTGAGATGCCCGGTCCTCCAGACCCCACACAGCGCCTCGTTATTCTGCACAGGAGACTCCGAGTTCAGCTTCGGCAGCAGTTGCAGCTACACTTGCAATGATGGTTTCCGTCTGAAGGGGGCAGCATTGGTCCACTGCCTGGCTCACGGGCAATGGAGTGATGAGCCGCCACAGTGTGAGGGTAAGACATACCCTCGAATACCATGCTCTTTCACATTGCAAATAAATGTGATTCTTTTGTTTAGGGATCGATGACCTGCATGTCTCTCTTTTTTCACCCTCTCAGTTGTCACGTGTCCGCGGCCTGAGAGCGCTCACCTGACTTCGCAATGCAGCGAGTCCTCCAGCGAGCTCAGCATCAGCACCAGCTGCACCTTCACATGCAATGCTGGATTCGTCATGCAGGGGGAGCCGAGGGCTGTTTGCACGTCAACAGGGGAGTGGAGCACCGGACCCCCCGCCTGCATCGACGCACAGTGTCCCCTTCTGGAAGCCCCAGAGTCGGGCAGAGTTGCCTGCTCCAACCATGACAAGGGCTCTGTCTGCACCTTCAGCTGCAACGAGGGCTTTGACCTCCAGGGGGCGCAGACGGCAAAATGCACTGAGAATGCAGAGTGGGAGGTGGAAGGAGACACACCCACCTGCACAGGTAAGACTTAGTGACGTAATACCATGCGTAGCCTACCCATGCTACAAAATCTGTAAACATAAAGATGATGGCTTGCTTAACCGTCACACTACATATCTGACATGTTCCCTCTCTGCCTCTCAGTTGTCACGTGTCCGCGGCCTGAGAGCCCCCACCTGACTTCGCAATGTACCGATTCCTCCAGCGAGCTCAGCATCAGCACCAGTTGCACCTTCACATGCAATGCTGGATTCGTCCTGCAGGGGGAGCCGAGGGCTGTTTGCACGTCAACAGGGGAGTGGAGCTCTGGACCCCCCGCCTGCATCGACGCACAGTGTCCCCTTCTGGCAGCCCCAGAGTCAGGCAGAGTTGTCTGCTCCAACTATGACAAGGGCTCTGTCTGCACCTTCAGCTGCAACGAGGGCTTTGACCTCAAGGGGGCGCAGATGGCAAAATGCACTGAGAATGCTGAGTGGGAGGTGGAAGGAGACACGCCCACCTGCACAGGTAAGTTGCTGTTGCACAGCAGTAGAGTCTGAGGTTTCCGACTGGTACCTATTCCCCCCGTTCCTCTCCCCTGCAGAGGTGACGTGCCCCCGTCTGGAGACTCTGGTCAACGGCTTCCTCAGCTGCTCCCCGTCAGGCAACGCCCACACCTTCGGCTCCAGCTGCACCTTTCACTGTGACTCTGGCTACGTCCTCCATGGACATGACACGGTGACGTGCAATCATCATGGCAACTGGACCGCAGGACAGCCAAAGTGCCAAGGTACAAGATGAAAAGAATGGAGTGGGGAGGGCGGGGCCTAAAGAGGGGTGGTAGTAGCCTAGTGGGGTAACACACTTGCCTATGAACCAGGAGACCCAGGTTCAAATCCGACTTACTACCATTGTGTCCCTGAGCAAGACACTTAACCCTAAAAATTGCTCCAGGGGGGGACTGTCCCTGTAACTACTGATTGTAAGTCGCTCTGGATCAGGGCGCCTGGTCAATGCTGTAAATGTAAATGTAAAATTCACAGCCTGGTCCTAATCCCCTCCGGTTTCCGTAGCTTCGGAGAACTTCATCAGTCCCACTGCCATCGGGGTGACAGCAGGGGGGGCTACTGCGCTGTCCGGACTCTCTCTGGTGGCCTGGCTCTTGAAGAGACTGAGACAGAAAGGTCAGCAAATTCTAATGATCCTTTCCATTCGTTAATTACGTTGACATGTGTGTGTAGCTATAACAGATGGCGAAAAAAAAAAAAAAAGACTAAAAAAGACTTTCTTTTCCTCCAGGAAAGATGTTTGACCTCAACAGGTGAGTTGAGCTGTGCTTGGACTGGCTTTTGTTTGATGCTCTCCAGAGCTGCTCGTCGCATTGACGTATCTCCCCGCCTGTTTTTAGCAACTCAGACATCGAGATACCGCCTCAAGTCTACAGGAACAGCACCAACAGCCTCATTTAGACCCACGCAAGCACCCGCCCGCGCCGTCACGTGATAAGGGCCAGTAATGGCTGAGCAACTGGAACACGAGGGTCTGTGCATGGTTTTCATGCAGTCATCCAAGCACACAGGAGAAGGACTGAAGAAGAGAATTCATGAAAAACTGAGGAGGCCGGCTGGGTGATGATGGTTTCATTTTTCCCTGAGGGAAGATAGGTAATTTATGAGTATATTGCTCTATTATAACATAACATAGCAGTGCTTTTTATGATACTATAAATTGCTGGTTGCTATGTGTTACTGTGTATGAAACTGTACTTTTGCA
This sequence comes from Denticeps clupeoides, assembly GCF_900700375.1. Lineage (NCBI taxonomy): Eukaryota > Metazoa > Chordata > Actinopteri > Clupeiformes > Denticipitidae > Denticeps > Denticeps clupeoides. The sequence goes on from NC_041725.1 coordinate 15,931,067, forward strand.
TTGTTAAATTGTTTTGTAATGTTATTTTTTATTTTGTTCAGTATTTATGTCATTATTACTGTTATTTTGTTGTTATTTTTTTTAAAGATGATAAAGCCTGTTTAGACTTTGATATTGTTAAGCTGAAACACTCACAGATGTGTGACTTGGGGTAATTTTCCCAATAAATATATGACATTTGTTTCATTTGTTTCTCTTTACCGACGTTGAGGACTTGCACAAAGGAAAATTAAAATGTTTTATTCAGGTTGAGGCTGGAAAAATTGTAAATATGTAAACTGCAAAATAATGGGAACACAAAAATAAGACATCCTAAATCTGAATGAATGAAACATTCTTATTAAATACTTTTTTCTTCATATAGTCGAATGTCCTGACAACAAAAATAACACAAAAATTATCAAAGGAAATCAAGCTTATCAACCCATGGAGGTCTGGATTGGAAAAATACACCACGTGCTGATCCATCTTTGATGTAATGTCCTTAAAACAAGTAAAAAAAAAAAAAAAGGGTCAGTAGTGTGTGTGGCCTCCACATGCCTATATGACCTCCCTACAACGCCTGGGCATGCTCCTATAACTTACTTCTTTTTAACAGCATGAGATCATATGTAGGAGTGCTATGAAAGAACTACTCACATCAGAAAAACACAGCCATTTAACTTTACAGCCAACATTTGCCACGGCGTACTAAAGTTGCTAGATGGAACAAGGAAAGCTCATTTGGTTGAAGAATGCCATCAATCAAGCTGCGGGAAGGTAAAATACAGATTATAAGGTTGCAGGTGTCCATGGCCAATTGTACTGGGAAGACCCACTTGTTCAGTATCTTGTGCAATGCCAGATTGTGTGTGTGTGTGTGTGTTAACCCTGAATTTCTGCATGTCATCTTTAAAAAGAAAAGTGAAGTAACTACACAACTGTAAAAACTGCATGTACAACTTTACATTACACAACTAAAACATGGTGTGAAAATGTATAAGAACCCAAACGACAATCCCTAGCAGGCTGTGTGCGAGCGTGTGTCCACAGAAATCTGAAGGCCCTAAAGGTGAGGAGCAACATGTAATGTATACGCACCACCACCATTACCAGAACTGTTTTTAACCGCAAAGACGTGTCTTTATGTGCGCTGCACAGGTATACACAACATTAACTACCACATTAACTTTTGTTTTTTCATTATATAATCGTACTGACTGTGGTGCAAGTCATTATTTTTAATTTGATTTATCTTGAAGCTGAAGATCTTGAACATCTGATCTGCTGCCTATGAGGAGTGGACGATTCATGAATGGATCTTTTAAGAGATCCCTTAATCTCTAGAACTCTTTAGATTTTTTCCTCTAACTGTGCAGTAGGGGTGTTAGAAAATATAAAAACAGCAATATATCATATTTTACGTGGTGATACAGGGACATCAAATATAGACATTTTTGTAAACAAATTTAGTCAAAACTCCAATCTGAGTTATGTTGTTTTGGCTGAATTATTAATGTAATATGATCCACACCGATCGCGGACAGCTGTTTTTACATTTTCAGTAGAATACAAGTGTAGCTTTCCTGCCATTCTCATTTGAAAAAGCCCTACAATGAACAATATTCCCATTAACACTGAAATTGCTGAACTGTGCCAATAGAATTGAATGTTTTACCAGCTCTTTTCAGCTGCATTTTATTGGCTCCTTGAGGGTTCAGTACAGTCCAGCAATGTACAGTTATCATGTTTATTTGTGAGGAGGATAAGCTCAAATCATGGTCAGTTTTTTTTTTTTTTTAGACACGGTGACACAACGAAATGTGTCCTCTGCTTTTAACCATCACCCTTGGTAAGCAGTGGGCATCCATGACAGGAGCCCGGGGAGCAGTGTGTGGGGACGGTGCCTTGCACCTTCCGATTACGGGTCAGCTTCCTTACCTTTTGCCCCAATTTTAAGGTGATTGGACATCATTCTGGGGCATTCAGCACATAAAACCTGCTTTAATACTTTCAGTCTCTACAAGCCATCAGTAAGAGAACCTTAGTAAACTGCATTTAAAGCAGATGCATGCGCATGCGCACACACAACCAGATTATTATATATGTTTGAGGCATGCAGTTTTGTCCGTTGTATTGAAATACAGTTTAAGAGAAAACACACACACATACACACATACACAAAATATACACACATTTCGGTGAGGGCATTCTGTGTCCGACAGAGACACTTAAAAATTCCCATTAGATTATCTCTCTATCTTGCTCACACACAAAGACACACACATCAGAGCACGAGGTTTTTGACAAGCAGAAGCAGTTCTGAAAGCTCTGATTGGACGTTTTCATTCTGGATGACAGGGTTGCCACGGAGATCAAGACGCGTCAGCTTAGGGCAAGAGGCCAGGGGTTTGAGCAGAGACATCAGACGTATATCTGCACAGTCAAGTCATGGAGAACTCCAGCTCAAAAATAACATGCAGCATCAAGACACCGGGCTACCGGTTTGCAGAACCGTGGAACTTGTCGTATGTCAGTGTAGCTGCTTACATTGAGCATCTGTGGTTATTATAAGCATACTGGTGCTGCTATGCTTTTGCTATGCTATGTATTTTGCAGCAAAAAAACCCAAACTATCCGCTTTCTGAATCAGTAAGATAGGATACTGTTATTTCTGAGCGACACCGCCTCCAACTTGAGATGGTTGTTCAGCCCCTCCAAACTCTCTATGACATTGTCATCGGCTTCCAGCACCTGAGAGATGAAACAGTTTAACTTTAGTTAAACAGTCTGATGGCCCCCACTTCCACATCATCATCATCATCATCATCATCATCATCTCTGCGGTTTACCTCCAGGCACTGCAGCATGGAGAACTCCGGTGGAATCCTGATCAGCTGATTGGAGCAGAGGTTGATGTGGGTGACCAACAGCAGCTGGTCTAGGTGACACAAGATGCTGAGGTTCTGTTATTAAAAAAAGATGAGTGAAGTAAACCATTGGTATTTTTTTGAGAACGCAGTTACACACACACATGGGCATAAACCTTCTGCCACTTTCTCAGAAGGCTTGTAAAATCGTATATTAGCATTTGAGATCGTGTTCTATGTTATTTCTTAATTTATACATCCTGAGTAGACATGTACAGATGAAGACACACACCTTATGAGACAGGCTGAAAACTCGGACCTCAGCATATTCCATTTTAAGGATGGTGTTCTCGATCATAAACTTGCTGCACAAGTCACTGTAATAGCAGCTACGCATCAAATCCACCTCCTGAGAGGCAGAAAATGACAGAAAATTAAATCATTGACTAATCATTGTTCACCCCTAAAAAAAAACAGCCCTTGAAGAATAGAGCATATTGATCACTCCAATCGGACCTTGAGTGTCTGAAAGTGTGCTAGGGTCTCCTTCTCATAACCCAGAGGATCCAGAGCTCTCATGAGGAGTATGATGGTCAGCAAGCACCCTAAAAATACAGGAGAGAGAGAAAGAATGATATTTGTTAGGAAAACACACAAAAAAAAAAAAAAAAAAAAACACCAAGAAAGGAGGAATAACCAAAAAAACACACATACAGAAACTCACATTTGTTCTGGGGTTCCAGCTCCAGCAGCTGAGTACAGGACTGAAGCTCTGACTGAAGCACCGAAGTCTTCTCCACAGACAGCTCACACCTGAAAAAGAAACAGACCGCCATGTCCGAGCTCTGCACTTCCTGCACACCGCCGGGGACCTGGTTCTATTGTGCACACCTCAACAGGTTCTAGAGCAGAGCCCGGACGAGATACAACAGACCTGGCGCTAATCATCATCCGAGACTGAACTGGCCTTCCAGAAAAGACCCAGAGCCCGGGCATTTAAAAAAAAAGACGCACCAAATACCCCACCTGTACCGCAGCTGCACAATCCCTGACCAGACTGGAAAGAACAGAGGACAGACGCATCGAAAACTGCAAGTTTTCCTCTCAACACACAGCTGTACCTGAAGAGCTCTTGGTCAGTGGCAGAGTCCCTGCACCAGCTTTCAGTTCGACCTAAATGTAAAAATGCAAGACGAATGCATAAACAGTCGTGCCTGCAAACGCTCTCTCACACACACACACACACACACACACACACACACACACACAGACACACACACACTCGCGTCTACTCGTGCAGCAGCAATTACCGGTGTAGAGGGCACACTCTCTGTGTGTGTGTGTCTCTGTCCAGTGCACAGTCAGGTTGTGCTCGTTGTTGATGTCACTGATTGTACCTGGGGGGAGCTCACATATCTGAAAACACGGTAAAGGCTGCAACACACACCACATCACAACCGCTGCTTCATGGGGAATTAAGGTCGTCAAGCTCACAATGAGGTCCTTTTAATTGACTAGTATTAGTTCAGATTTAAATAATTGAAGATCCAGCGTTGAATGAAATTATGAGCACAGGGCTCAGAAAAATAAAACAGTGCAGACTGTGCTACACTGCAGGTTGAATAGACTTTGGCATGGATGGATTATGTCCTTTGAGGACCTAATTTCGTTGCACTTGTTACAAATGACAATAAAGATATTCCGATTCTGATAATTGCCCTCGAGAGGCAATGTTGTTTGGCCAGGTCCCGTGCAGATGGCAGCAGGACCCCAGTGATCTTTCTGGCTGCTCTGACCCACTCTGCGCAGTGTAAAAACTATTCCAACTGCACTATGACTTCTGATTGAAAGCTGAACTAGTACCGAGTAAAAAAGAAAAAAGTACAAGCGCTTTCAACATTTGAGCAGATCACTCTTGGCTTTTCGTGTCACTTAAAATCGTTCTTTTTAAAATGATTTTAGAGTTGCTTTTAGATCTGTGTCTCAAAACACATGAAAGCACAGTACACGGTGCACACAACGAAATGTGTCCTCTGCATTGAACCCATCTGTTGTGTTGCGTGTGGACGTTCATTAGTGCTATTGAGGTACCAGCCTTAAACAGAAAACAAAATGTGCAAATTCTTTTGCAATAAATACATAAACACAAAGTTTTCCGGGTTTTTTTTTTTCCGAGGGGCCTAGCGGTTAAGGAAGCGGTCCTGTAAGGTTGCCGGTTCTAATCCCGAACCGCCAAGGTGCCACTGAGCAAAGCACCGTCCCCACACACTGCTCCCTGGGCGCCTGTCATGGCCTCCCACTGCTCACTCAGGGTGATGGGATAAATGCAGAGGACAAATTTCACTGTGTGCACCGTGTGCTGTGCCGCTGTGTATCACATGTGACAATCACTTCACTTTCTTTCTTTCTGAGTCCACAGGGAAGGATACCCACACAGGACTGTGTTGGACAGCAGGGGGTGCACTGACCCACTCTACCTCCTGAGGCTGTCCATCCAGAACCAACATCAGGCCGACAGCTTTGGCCTGAGACAGAGAAGAGATTGGGGGGTTCGTGGACCGTCCCACTGGCCGCGGCTTTACATGAGACATTCTCACCTTCACTGGCCGGGAGAAAGCCACCACCACCTTCTCTCCTTCACGGCATACATACACACAGCTGATCATCTCCTCACGCTCCGCTGGGGGAGAGACCAGGAAACGTCAGTTCACTGAACAGAAAGGAGGAAACAAGCGAACGGACATTTTCTGTTCATTCAACTGACTCACCTCTGCCAAGCAGCCATCGGTAGTAGAACCAGGCGCTTTGGTCGTTAGGATCGGTGAAGAAGGCATTTCGCACCAGTTCATACTCTGCAGCACAAAGAAGGTGATCAGCTCTCTCTCGCTCTCTCACTCACAGTCCACACCAGTGAAAGGGACATCCAGAAATAACATTATATAAAGAGTAATTAATAGGGGTGTGTATTATATAATGATGTATTGTGATTATTGTACAGTTCACTGAAAATGTAAAAACAGAGCTGATACACAAGACGCTGTGCACGATCTATGTGGATGACATTAATAATTCAGCTAAATCAACATAAATCAAAACTGAACTTTGGACTAAATTTGTATTCAATAATATCAATATTTGATGACCCTGTATCGATATAATATCACCAGATAAAACATCATGATATATTGCTGTATCGATAACACCCCTAATTAGAAAAATGGAATGTGGCATCATCATCAGTTCAATGTATGGACGTATACCTTTGAGGAGCTGCTCCTCACAGACTCGGTGCGAGTGTGTTGGTGAGTTGGATGGGCGGTGTGGGCACAGGGTTGCAACTTCGGGGGACTGTGGGTGCAGCAGTGGTAGCAGAGTGCTCCTGTAATGCCAGCTGGAGTAGTTGGAGAAATTCGACCCGATGAGTCGATCAGTGAACTGCAGCTCCTGATCCACTGGCACGGCTGAGGCCTTCACCACCATCCTTCTGTAATCCCAGCAGTGAACTGAGAGAGACGAAAGACAGTCAGGCTTTGCTCAGAGCCACCTCAGTGGCCTTGGCAGCTCGGGATTTGAACTGGCAACCTTCTGATTACGGGGCTGCTTCCTTAACCGCCAGGCCACCACTGCCACTGAACACTATTACATACTCTTCACTGACTAAAGGTCTTCAAATGAAAACGAAAAACCTTCACTTTTAGGAAATTATTAAACTAATGGTATTAACAGATCAGTTCCTTATGAATCAAATGAGGGATTTCTATGATGGACATTTTAAAGGAATTATGCAAGTCGCTCTGGATAAAAGTGTCTGACAAATATATATATTAAGTATAATTATTAAGTATAAAAATTAAGTATAAATGAAGAGAAATCCGAAGGGACCCGGACCCAATGTTCTGATGTCAATGTCCAAAACCCAAACCAGATCTGGTCAGACCCATGATAATAGATTAACTTTATGCAGTAGCAAGTGGGCTGAAACCTGTGAAGTTTTCAGCACCTTATAAGGTTGATAAGAAGTGCGACGGTGATAAAAACCGCCCATGAGTGTAGCATGATCAACTATATGACAATTACTCATCACAACGCTCTTTTACACAATCACTCTGATTGAACGAATCACCTTGACGTCCCTTTCTTTCAACTGGAATAGTCAGAGTGAGAGAGAGAGAGAGTCACTTTCTTCAGCTATTCTGAATGGCAGGTTACAGCCACAGACCACCTGGGCTTATTTCTTTTTCCAAAGAATCGGGCATTTTGTTGCCTTCACTCACAGTTGCGATCATCCAGCAACAGGCAGCGATCACAGAGGCCGAGCTCTCGGACCCAGTCGGGGCGCGGCAGACGGGAGCACACCCAGCCACGGTGATGCCAGCTGCCGTATGACTTTGGGTTCACCTTCAGACACGACTCCAGGAAGGCGAGTTCCGCCTCGTACAACTTCTGCACCTCATCTTCCTCCCTGAGGGTGAAACAGGGGACAGGAAGAGATAGACAGAGTCCGATTCGAGACAGAGGAAGGCCACAACAGAGATATGAACTTCTCTTCTCACCGCACTGTCTCCTGATGCAGCAGGATCTCCCTCCTGTAGTTCCACAACGTAGCAAAATCGGGGTTAGACGACAGCAACTGCTGGGTCAACTGCAAAGCATCCTCATCCAGAGCCCCCTGTTTCCTCTGTCCATCGTGCACACACACACGATCACACATTTACACGCCCCCATGAAAACCAGAGCACAATGGAGAACTGTGATCGTAAGCGCCGTGAGGAGCAGACCTTGGCGAAGCAGGCCTCTCGCGTAGCCAGATACACCTTCAGCTTCTTCTCACGCTCCTTCCTCCTCTCCTCCTCCTGCTGGGCGGTGGACTTCAGCTTCACACGGCCGTGCTGCCGGTGGAGCGTAGTGCGGAGAGCAGAGAGGAAGAAGGGGAAGGGGAACGCGAGTAAACAGGAGCGATCACTCGCAGAACGCGTTAAGGCGCAGAACGTTGGACTCTAGTCACCAGGTTCCAGACTCACCATGGTGTCGAGATGAAGGACCCGAGTCTCGTCACCGAACGTGCCACCGCTGTTTAAAAATCCCTTCGTATCTGCGCAGACCTCGATACACCAGATGCCGAACGAGAGCGGGTCCGGAACGGCTATTTATTACCGATTATTCCCGCAGCGCATACCGTCCCCGGGAGCGACTTCCTACTTCCGGTTCCTTTTCCGGCTGATCTGAGGTCAGGTGACGCGGGTTTTTGGAGGCTCCGGTGTTGACGCCGTGGAGCGTTCTGCGTGGAATGTTGCACATTCTTATCTCGTTTCTGACATTTTACGATCTCAGGAAGTCTGTTCTATAAGTTCTTCTGTGTATTTGAAGATGCTGTTGGAACAGTCACCCCTCAAAAAACCCATAATCACTCTAAACTTATACATGCACTGACCACACCTTCAAACCAACAGCAGTGCAATATGAATATTAATATTTATTTGCATTGAATACTGTTCAATACCATTGTTCTGACTGTCCAACACTCGCTACTCACCACATGTTCATAAATACCGTGAATACTTGCAAACAATGTGAAATAAATGTGTAATAACATGCAACCCCCCCCCCCACACACACACACACACACACACTATATAAAATACACTGCATATACATTTACATTTACAGCATTTATCAGATGCTCAGGGACACAATGGTAGTAAGTGGGATTTGAACCTGGGTCTTTTGGTTCACAGGCGAGTGTGTTACCCACTAGGTTACTACCACCATATATAAATCCATACACTGTTATTTATTCTTCCCATAGGTATATAGCACTGTCATTTCACTTTGTAATTCCTGGACCTTATTGTATATTTGCATTTTCTTGCTCTTTTTACTACATACGTGTCAGCACTGAAGGAGGTGCTTTTAATCTCATTGTATAGTGACCATAAAAGGCATTTTTTTATATTCTATTCTATTCTATTCTATTCTAAAGATAGATGCCATGTGGGGCCATACAAGTTTATCTTCGTGTCTGAATTTACGACCAAGATAAATCAGAATTAGAAATCTTATAACTCAGAATGTGAGCTGGAAAAGAACTCACCAAGAAGATCCATGAGAAGATTCATGTTTATTTTAGTTCTGTGTAAGAGGTGTCTTAGAATAACAGCGATTATAGAAACAACCCAACAATAGTGGTACAAACAGCCTGATAGACCAATACACTGCAGATATAAGATAATACGAGATTCCCTCCAATACTCATAAAACAGAGCTGGTTTACGCTTATACCTTTTAGAAATTAAACACAAAGATGAAATGGCTTTTTATAGTTCTCAGTTCAATTGCCTGAGAAAATGCCAACACTTAGACATTACGGGCTGCAATACGCACAAACACATACAACAACAAATATACAGGCATATCCGCATGTACAAGACTTGCACGTGAAATCCAAGGTATTAAAAATAATAATAATAACAATAATAGGTAATAATCCAATATTATATTCCCATTCACAATCATATTTCATAAGATTTAATTTTTTTTTCTACTTCTTGATCAACCTGCACAGACCTCATTAGATATATTTTTACAATGTGCATGTTGGGGACATTTTGAAGGTATTAAAGTGTGTTGTGATGGCCACCAGAGGTTTAGCCCATTGTGGTGAAAAGCGGTACTCAGTAATAATTTTTATCCACATGTTGTTTTCCTGCCTGGACTTTTCCTGTTTTATCTACGCTGAATTTCTAACTAGATAAATTACTTCTGGAAGACAAAGATTCTAATTGTAATGCCTCTTCCACAACAGCAGAACGCAAATACAAATCCCTGATCCATCTTAACTGCTGTATCTGATAATGACAGTGCTGCCTGTCGAGAAATTCATATATGACAAAAACTTTCACTTTCACTGGTAAATGGATTAAGGAAGTGGCCCCATAATCAGAATAGTGGTCCGCCAAGGTGCCACTGAGCAAAGCACCGTCCCCACACACTGCTCCCCAGGTGCCTGTCATGGCTGCCCACTGCTCACCAAGGGTGATGGTTAAAAGCAGAGGACACATTTAGTGTCCCTGTGTGCTGTCCTGCAGTGTTTCACAATGACAATCACTTCACTTTCACTTGTAAAATCAACCTAATTATTTTATAGGCCTAAATCAACACACAGATACACAAAACGCACAAAGATATTAAGCAGTGTATTGACTTTGGTACTGGTTTTAAGATATATATTTATATATTTGTATTTTATGAATTTTCATAATCAATAAGCTCGTTTAGGAGATTTGTAAAACTGCATTACTCATAAGTCATTATGTGTTAGTATTGTTTGCGCATTCATACTAATTATTGATTGTTTTGATTTACTTATAATTTTTTCATTTGAGTTGAATTTTTACTCTACCCACCTCTGAATATCATCATTTGAGTTTAAGATGTGGCTGTTTTGGTTTTAAGTGACCAGTCAACAGGAAAACAGAGGTTCTAAAAGGGCGTGTCCATCTGGCTTCCCTTGGCCCCAGCAGGAACCACACCATAGCTGCTCTCCAGCCAGCGCAACCAGCACCGATGCACTTCATTCTGTACCTGGCAAAAACGCAGAAGCCACAGATCAACACACACAGAACCAAAAACATCCAGCCATATCATTCTAACAACAGCAGGCAGCCTGAGCTCTTCACCAGTTCCTGAGCATTCATGCCGATAGTCAGGAGTCAAGAAGCTTACTGGAATGGGATCAAGGGGCTGTGCAGGTCACTGGACATGTTTACCGTCATTTCGAGAGAATCTTTCAGCATGTAATCTGTTATCTCTGTTATCTACAGCAAGCGGTGCTGGACCAGGGCCAGGAAGATAGTGAAGGACCTCAGCCACCCCAACAATGGACAGATGTTCTCTCTGCTGCGATCAGGGAATCGCTCCCGCTCCCTGAAGTCCAACACAGAGAGAATGAGGAGGAGCTTCTTCCCACAGGCTATACAAGCTCTCAACAACAACACTACATAGGACATAACACTAATACACTCCAGTACTTTCACTTTCAATCCTTGCACAATTAAAAAAAACAATTTTTTTTCCTCTTGCACAAATTTTTTACTTTCTCCTTTCACTTTACTCATTGTACCTTCCCCCTACCTGTTACACATATTTTATGTTAAAAGTGTAATATTTGGTTATGTTTGCAATATTTGCATATCGGTTCACTGTATACTTGCAATATTTGCAATACTGTGGTGTGTAGCAGTCGCTAAAAGCATTTCACTGCATATCATACCGTGCATGACAAATAAATATGTGACAAATAAAATTTGAATTTAAAATACTCAGAGTAAAATATGTAAATTAGATGATTTACTACACATAGTGACATTTATGAAAGCTAATAACATTTATGTTACTGTTGTTAAAAGGTTTGTTCCCACTCATGTTAGCATTTATACAGAAATCCTAAAGTGGGATAAAGTGCTTTTGCTATAAAAAAAATTTTTTGACAGTTTTAAACTGTTTTACAGAACTTATGAGCAGTTTACAAGGTTGCAAAAGACTACAATCAATAGTCAATAGACGGGAGACGCATGACTTAAGCAAAAAAACTTCCATTTTGAAGGTATTCTTTATTATAGTTTTGTTTTTGAAGCATTATGCAGTCCCCGCTCTGTTTTTTTTTTTTTTGGATTTGATGAGATACCACAGTCCTGAGAGAATTTCTCATTTATCCTACTTGAGAGCTTGATAGAACTGAAGCAATCATGTCCCACCTGCTTGCATTTGTTCCGACATTCTGGTCTGTTTGGATGCTGCAGTTTTTTTCATGCCTTATGAATATACGATGATGCGCAGAAGGAGATGCTTCTGATGGAATGTGGAACATCTTCAGGGCTTCAGCTGCACCGCTTGCTTATCCCAAGTCACCACTTAGTCTGAATGTATTTCAGTCTTAAATCTGTCAAGCTGCCATGTTGCTAGAGATGAGGCTAAATGTCGATAATTCAGAAAATCTGAGCAGAATTTGTTTTTCTCAAGTGAATCCATTTAGCATCTGTGTGTTATTGCAGTGATGACATTTTTCCTTAAATTTTTCATTTAGATCCTTTTCCTTTTTCTAATCCTGGCTTAAAATGTGGTGATGTGTCCCAAATCTGGAAACAGGGCAGTCTGTATCCCATCTCACTTGTATTTATTATCTAATTTACCCATGAGCACCCAGCCTGTATCATTAGCTCTCTAATCAGAATTGGATATTAATGTGCACTCTTACAATTTACCCTCAAGCATAATTGATGATTTCATCTGTGATGAAAGATGAATGGATGGTTCAGATGGTTTTGGAGGACATTATCTGTTGTGGTTTGTTCTGCATCTCCTCACCTCGTGGTTGAGAAAGCAGTAGAGGACCGCCACCATTAAGCCCTGAAACCGAGTCAAGCAGGAAAGTTAAAATCCAGCTGTTTACATTAGACAAACATAAGAACCAGATGCCAATATGATCTTTAGCCTGAGATTCTCTAGCGTTCTGCCAGTCCCCTCTCTGTTCCACCTCACTCTCCCAGTGGGAATGCAAATTAAGTCTCATCTAATTACTAACAATTTCACCCTCAATCTACATACCACACATGGAAGCTGAATAAGAAAAGAGACCTAGAAGGAATCCGGTGGAAAGGATGATGAAATGAGGAAACCTTCAGGACTGAGAAAATAATTCCAGAAAGTCTAATGCCTGGATGGCTTAAAAGGATTTGATTTAGAAACTCTGGTCTGGTCGATGGAAAAAGGTCAGGAAACCATGGGCAGCCTCATTCATTCTTAAGGAGTCGTGCTTTGAAACTCCAGAATCATTGTGTGGATTGGATTAAAAGTAAACTTTATGATAAGGAATTAATCAGTTTTTGAATGTCCAATTTCAGATGAGCATTGCAGTCATTTGTCACCGACACTGGACACTAATCAGTGCTCCATCACACGAATAACAGCAGAGAGCCAAAAATCTTTTTCATTTATTAATCGAAAAATAAAAATACACACACACACAAAGCCTATAAACCCAGGGCCTGAGACCTCTGACCTGGAAGGAGCCGAGGCCGAGCTCGATGCAGAGACGCAGGCTCATGTTGAAGTAGTCCGGCAGGAAGTTGAAGACTATGTAGTGGGACCCAAACAAGGGGATGAGGAGTAGAGTAGACTTAGCCAGACGGCTGAAACACAGAAATGCAGAGAGGAAAATTTGCTAGTGCCATTCTCTAGTGCCAATGAAGCACCATCAGACCAAGCCAAAAAGACTCAGAACTAAGAAAAGCAAAAAAAAAAAAAGATACATATTAATAACTGAGCATTTAAGCATAAGAAAAAATCTGAATAATATGGCCTTGTTTGTGAGTCTGGTGAAGGTCCATGTTCATTCTGATCTACACCCCTGCATTTGTCACCAGTCCCTTTCCGCTATTAAACAGCCCAGTACCAGTTCAGATTCACTACTTAATGTAACCAGAATGTCTTTGAACAAATCCAGAGGACCAGGAGAAAACCCTCAAACACACGGGTCTGGGTGACAACTTCATGCTGCCAGGCAGAATCTCACCTGGCATGATTACTGTAAATGTAAAAAATAATTAACTGCACTGAAGACAGTGGGAATGGGAACAGAGCCTTAACAGACATTCTGTGGCATAATGGAGAGATTTGAATTCGACTGTTTATGAACATACAATATTAACATTAATTTGCTTTACAGTAGCATTTTTTGTTGCTAGCTTCATCTTTTATCACACATGTGTACTTTACCTATGTACATGTGCATTAAGTGTGTAAACTTAACGCACATCTATTTTATCTGCCTGCCCAAGTCCTGCACCTGCCTGTCTGTGCCTGTGATGGACTGTCCATCCAGTCCCGCATTTTCATTTGTCACTTCATTTTCAGTGTTTGTTTAAATAAAACTCTGTCCTTCGTCCCTTTAAAGGACAGTATTTAACCTGAGACATGTAAACATGGACATTACATTCATTTGCTGGTACCAGTCAAGCTGCACCACGCCTCTACACGAGTCTCTTCCTGCAAGACGTAGCTCTACAATGTCGACAACAGTGGGCTTAGTTAACCATTTTGCTCCTACATCACACCATAATGGTAACTAGTTGTAAACTCACGGTTTTATAGAACACAACATGGCTCAGAACAGAGCAGAGTTTCCATGGAAGCGGGAAAACTCCAAGAAACCCATTACCAAGAGAAAGACATCAAATCTCATCTTCAGCTTGGTAAGAGGAATGATAGAGACTTTGAGGTCAAGTGGAGGAAAATGGTATGTTCTGGGATTAGGACCACCTCACACAACCTTGACAGCTCTCCAAACAGCGGAGCATGTCATGGTTTACAGAAGAACCAATCTCCTTTCAGGACGAGATAAGTGGACAGAATAATATGGACATGTTTTGTGGGAAAGCTGTCTGCTAAAATACTTCTGGGACTTGAGACCAGCCAACCACATACATCTTAAAGACATTTGCAAAGTGCAGTCAGAGATGAAGCTGAATATGGGGATCAAGCTGCTTCAAGCAACCCATAGACTTCAGCAATCAAATGATATTTTAAACATAAGTTAAGTATTTTTGAAAATGTGCAGTTTTTTATTTTCCATGCAGCATGTCTATGTATTCGCACTGAGCAGTAGTTTGGACACACCTTCTCATTCAACGTGTTTTCTTTATTTTCATGACCATTTGCATTGGTAGATTCTCACTGAAGGCATCAAAACTATGAATGAACACATGTGGAGTTAAGTACTTAACAAAAAAAGGTGAAAACATCTTTTATATTCTAGTTTCTTTGCTCTGATTACTGCTTTGCACACTCTTGGCATTCTCTCGATGAGCTTCAAGAGGTCGTCACCTGAAATGGTTTTCCAACAGTCTTGAAGGTGTTTAGCACTTGTTGGCCCCTTTGCCTTCACTCTGCGGTCCAGCCCACCCCAAACCATCTGGATTGGGTTCAGGTCCGGTGACTGTGGAGGCCAGGTCTCCACTTTTTGTTAAGTACATAACTCCACATGTGTTCATTCATAGTTTTGATGCCTTCAGTGAGAATCTACCAATGTAAATGGTCATGAAAATAAAGAAAACACATTGAATGAGAAGGTGTGTTCAAACTGTACTGTACCTACCGGTACTGCGAGGAGTTGTTGAATTGGATCAGCCGAGGGTTGAGTTTCTGCACTAGGATCCTTATGATGTTCATGAAGAGTAGAAAGTTCACCTGTTTACACAGGACACGAAGAGTTAAGGTGGAATCGAAATGCATGAATGAGAGAGAAAGAGCGAGATGATGGGTTTTTACCGCTATTGACACGACGATTGGCCCTTTGATGATCCACCAGTAGGGCGAATTATCATTTATATCCCAGCATCTGAAATACAGCTGCCATTTTTAACCAGATCAGATCTTACAGATGTAAATGAGATATGAATAACTGTGAATGATTGACAGCCCAGAGCCTTTACCATTTTCCCCTCGATTATCCCCACAAACTCACTCTGTATCCTCAAAGAGCAGCCTGGAGCCAATCCACAGGAGGGTAAAAACAATGGGGACACCTGGTGAGAGGAGGAGGAAGAGGAGAATGCAAGAGGTTGGGGGATTAGATTAGAAGCTTTGAACAGAACATGAGAACAGTTCGTGTGGAACTGAATTTTGCCCACAGCCATGCAGTCAATTCTTTAAGTGATGTTTTTTCATTAGTACAGAACGCTGTCAAGTTTTGAAACAAAGAATGACACTAGGTGGTAGTTGCCTAGTTGGAAAGACACTCACCTCTGAACCAGAGGACCACAGAGTCCCAGGTTCAAACCCCACTTACTACCATTGTGTCCCTGAGCAAGACACTTAACCCTGAGTGTCTCCAGGAAGTCTCTCCCTGTCACTACTGGGACTCTGGATTAGAGCATCTGATAAATGAACTAAAGTTAGAGTAGAGTTTAATCATCAGGATTATTTCCATTTGAAATCAGAAGCTCAAGAAGTGCCATCAGATAAGAACAAAAAAAACAGAGGGACCCAGGTACACCCATCTATGGTGTGAAAAAGTCTGGCCAGAAGTGGTCTTCATGGAAGAACTGCAGTCAAAAAGCCACTCCTCCAACATGGTAACAAGACCAAGACCAAACTATGCATGAAAATAAAGGATCTGAAGTGCAGAAAAATGGCAGCTCTGAAACATTTGGCTGTCACAGAATCAGTTTGTTTCTCAGAACACCTGGAGAGCGATACGACAGAGCGGCTGCGTTTCCATTTGCAGCATTTACCAGATGCCCTCATCCAGAGCGCCCGAACCCTGTAGACACTTCTGGTTCCTAAACTGTATATATACTTTTTACATATGTAAATACATTTATTATTTTTAATCATGACATGTATTTACAGCCTGTTCAGGCGCCACATCAGCTGGCATGAATAAAACACATTAATAATTAGGCATAATTATTACAGGTGATCTACCTCATGCTGTCAGAAGACAGAACAACAATCAAGTCCACGTGAATTTGAGAAACATAACTTATATTTGCCACAGAAACAAATAAACCCGTTTCATCAGGATCTGTACAGATGTTTTATTTCAATTGTAGGCTAATTGTAGATATTACAGTAATTTTCTGAGGTTCTCTTCTATCTCATGTCTCAGCCGTTCATTTATATACAATTTAATTCAGTCTTTAATTGAATTCTATTAAAAAAATAATGAGCCTATTAACTCTCAGTCTGACTAATCAAAAAATGTCTCAATAGAACAGAGCCGAACATTGGTTACAATGCGTTCTGCTCATTGTGCATGTTGACTGATCTCACCCCAGCCCAGCAGACTGAAGGCCCACAGGCAGCGGCGGCTGCATGGAAGGACTCTCAGCAGCAGGGAGTTGAGATACACAGCCTCCACCAGCAGCCAGAAGAAATTACACATCACGCAGTAGTGACAGAAAACCACCGAGGCCTTACAGGCGGCCTGAAAAACGAGAGAAATCGTGCCATCAAAATGCGACAAGCAGTGCACCGTGCAAACGCACAGTATCGATTTTCCTGCAAAATAAGCAAATGACTATTAACCAAGCAACACGCCTTCTCCTCACAGCTTACAAAGTATGAAAAGAAAAACAAGACCATTTTACCACAATTTTAAAGATTGTATGTAGCTGACTTAGCTTATCATAAACGCTACACAATAGATAAAGCAGAAACGATCATCAGGTTTCCTTTGAAAAGAACAAACAGTACTAGAGCCCCGCAGGTGATTGAACGGAGGAGAATGGAACCACGCATCGTCCACAAACCAACGTCATCTCCATGCCTGCAGGCTCCCGTTCAGGAGCGGAGACTGCTTGGACAAGGAAGGACAGATGATGAGCTGTGCTTGGCTGACTTACTGTGGATAGCGTGCAATGATTGGTGTCCTCGCTGGTAAACAGGGCGGCATCTTTGATGAAGACGGCCACAGCTTTAAGTATGAAAGTTATGAACAGCTGGATGTGGATATAATTCCGTGCACATCGAAGTCTCCTGAAAGGACCATTAAGCTTCCTTTAAAACCAATCATTGTGTGAATCAAACAGTAATATTCATTTTCATGGTGGATCATGGCAGAAAAGTAAACATGGCATTGATGTGCATTGATGTGTCATTCTTCACTCACACTGGCAATGTTACCCAGTCATGCAGATACCTCCTTTACAACAGTAACCAATCAGATTGAGAGTGAAGTGAAAGTCATTGTGAAACACTGCAGCACAGCACACAATGACACAACGAAATGTGTCCTCTGCATTTAACCGTCACACTTAGTGAGCAGTGGGCAGCCATGACAGGTACCCCGGGGGGGCAGTGTGTGGGGACATCGATCAAGGGGACCTCAGTGGCACCTTGGTGGTTCCGGATTTGAACCCGCAACCTTCTTGTAATGAGTCCGCTTCCTTACCCACAAGGTGACCACTGATATCCAGCTGAGCTACTGCATCAACCTCCTGGCTGGGCTTCCATTGAAGACTATATGACCTCTCATCTGGAAAGGTTCTGGATCCTCAGTGGTGGAACCAACTTCCTGTTGCCATTAGAATGGCCGAGTCCATTCCCATCTTCAGCCGAAGATTAAAGACACACCCTTTAAAGGACTCCTCCTCTCTTTTAAATGTATTGTAATAGGGTTATGGTGGTTTGCAACTGAGTTGGTGGTAGTTATTGATATAAGATTAGCTGTTCAGGTATGAAGATTATATATGGACTACAAAGCCTCAACTAAATGCTGGAAATGTTCAGGTAATGTCTTTTATGTATTTCGAGGTTACCCATTAATCTTCACCACTCCACCAGTTGTCCATCCTGGACCACAGCAGACTTATAACGTCCCACAAGACCTGCTGTGCTGGAGATGCTGTGACTCAGCCATCTAGCATCTATTATCTAGCATTTTTCCTTCCTCACGTGAATTCCAAGAAATGATGTGTCAATTCATGCTTAATATGTCATCCCCTTGACAGGTACCACTCTAACCAGATCATCAATGTTGTTCATGTTGTATATGATCAGTGTCATTGACGTGTCTCACACCTCATCGGTTTTGCCAGAAATCTGAAATGAGCTGAGGAACTACTTTACATCGACTGATTTTACTGATGGTTTCTGTGACGCACAGAGCTAAAGTGTCACTGAAGGAATGTCAGAGGGCAGGTCACACCTTGGCTTTTAGAGGAGAGGCGAAATTACACAGGCAAGGGGTCACATAGAAACTCCACACACTATTTATCTCTACTGTATTTCATCTACTGTGATTCCCTCAGACACTCTCAAGCTCACTCACACACACACACACACACACACACACACACAGGTTCATGGAAGGACCTTTGCCACACAGGAGAAGACAGAATGAGATGCCATGGAAGGATGCCATGTTTTCGTTCAGCATGCATAATGAAACCGAGCAGCAGTGAGCAGACTAGTGGGGTTCTGCGTTTGGGGAGCAGGTGATTGTTCAGTCTGAGTAAAGACATACTTCACATAAACAAGCAGCGGGAATAGTCATACATGATTCATGTTGCCCTGCTGTAAAAATGAAGATCACAAAGAAAGACATTAAATTTAATAACCTGCTTTTAATATAACATTGGATCATATCGATCCATGACTTACAACTAGCATAATAATTTATAGATCTCAGGGCTTTCAGGAGAACACATGTGCAGATGTCTTGTTGACAGAACAAATGCACCTTTATTAAACACAAATGTCCATAGACTCGTCTCAAACCCACAGTTATGGGAAATAATCTGTTTTGTTCAGGGAGATGTTGAAGTGTCACATGCACAGACCACCCATCAGAACGCTGCACTGAACACTCTACATGATGAGTGGGATTCTGCAATCCCATTTTGTTTTTTAATAAAACAAAACGTATAACCTATGGCACAAGCATTCAAATAATTGTTGTTACTGCCTTATCTAAATGTTATAATTATGTATTAAGTCAAAATAAATTCCTGCTCTCATTGTGTACCAAGGAACTGTTGTGCTCTGCTGTGTTTACCTGAACAGTAGTAAAATTGCCATGGCAACAGCAAGAGAGACCAGGGATGCTCCATAGCCAATAGAGTAGATCAGCTTGACCGTGGGAAAATACATGTCCTGAAATTAGAACAATTAACAAATATAATAATTTTTCACTATGATAGTGTGATATTTTTATGTTTCTATACTACTTAGGGATATTTCTAAAAAAAGTATTATTGTGGATCAATAAAATAACATAGTTGAAATGGAGTATAAGGTCATAATTATGACCTCATACTCATACAAGGTCATAATTAAATGATATCATTATAATGCTCTAAGCAAGGATTCTCATCAGCTCCAAACATCCACTGCCAGACTCTCCCACTAGGCCAATTAGTCTAATTAGTCTCAATGCTCAATGCTGTTTTTTCAATTTATTTATTTCCTAATCTAATTTCAGAAAAATACAAATTTTCTTTGGATGAGGTGGATCTGAGATTTCACCACTCAGTGTTTCACTTTTAATCACTACATAACCACGTCTCCAGTGTCATCCAGTGATTAATCCAGCCAATGAGTTCACTATAAATCACACACACAAAGACAGAAATGAAAAAAACAGTCAAAAAAATTCTGTTTCTGAGCTACTTATTAATAAATATTGTGTTGAAGAACCCTAAATTATCTGCCTGTTAGTGGCCTATGTAACGAAGTTTGTTAAAACAGTCACCAGTGACCAGTCTCTTTCCATCACCCTCCTAAACTCTCACACTGCTAAACACCTACAGCATTGCATCTGAAATTTATCTACACTTCTGTAATCCTTGGATTTTTCTGTATATAAGATATTTTACTATATTGCTTACAGTTGTTGTTTTATCCATCAACTGGAATCAAATTCCTTTTATTTGTTCACATCACGGTTCTGATTCTGACAATAACAAGAAAAACCTGTGGGTTCTTTTTAGTTATGTTTGGATCTACATCAGCCATTTTTGACACCTTCTACAACCAAAAAGTGTTGTTTTTTCCAATATTTACTGCAAACACATTCTTCTGATATTAAAACAATTTATATAAGTTTCACTGTTGGTCATGAGGTCAGTCAGAAAAATATAATAATCATTAACAGTAATGTATACTTCTATTGTTACAGCATTTATCAGACACCAGAGCACCTTACAATCAGTGTTCCAGCACAGACCAGCATTAACCAGTACATACCAGCATTCATTAACCAGTACAGATCAGCATTAACTACCAAATACCACATTAACCAGCACAGACCAACATTAACCAGCACTTACCACCATTAAACAGCACAGATCAGCATTAATCAGCACAGACCAGTATTAACCAGCACTTGCCACCATTAACCAGCACAGATCAGCATTAATCAGCACAGACCAGTATTAACCAGCACTTACCACCATTAACCAGCACAGATCAGCATTAATCAGCACAGACCAGTATTAACCAGCACTTACCACCATTAACCAGCACAGATCAGCATTAATCAGCACAGACCAGTATTAACCAGCACTTACCACCATTAACCAGCATAGATCAGCATTAACCAGCATTAACCAGCACAGGCCCATATTTTAACACTGACTTCCTGACCAATAGTGGATGCAGCATCAACCAGGACAGGCCAGCAAGACCAGTCTGTTTGTGGTCATTTGGACAAAGAAGTGACAGTTGTGTCACCTCAGGAATATCTTCTTCCACGCTGCAGGCCACATGATACGCAGGGAAGGGCCTTGTCCAGCCTCTGCCTGTGCAGTTCCGGCTCACCACCCCTGGACATGTCGAAAGGAGAACAAACCAACTTATAAATCATATTCACATTTTGGAACATTATCTTTACCGAAAGACCTGGAGTATTAAAAACCAAAATCCCTTTTCAGTTTTCTTAAGAAAGCTGGTCAGATGAAGAAACCTTGTTGTTGTGTAAATTACAATATGCCACATTTAACTGATATTCGATTAAAATGTTGTTTTTGGTCAGCAACCGCATTGGCTCCGCAGAGTGAAACGGGCGATAAATGTTTTTTATCTTGATGTACGTTGCTCTGCTAAAAGCCGTGAATGTAAATGTCTTATTCACGTATTCAGTTTAATCTCATTTACATTTACAGCATTTACCAGACGCCCTTATTCAGAGCGACTTACAATCAGTAGTTACAGGGACAGTCCCCCCATGGAGACACTCAGGGTTAAGTGTCTTGCTCAGGGACACGATGGTAGTAAGTGGGATTAGAACCTGGGTCTTCTAGGCCACTACCACCCTATTCATTGAGGGGCTGAATGTGTGTTTTGCTGAAAAATATCCTTTCGCTGGGTGGCCTGTATGTGTAGAGGTGACCCATACTGAGTGGTACCTGAAGTGTTTCTGAAGATTGAGAAGACCGCTGGGCAGGGCATGTAGACGGTCTCACCCACCGCGGCCGGCGGCCAACACAGGACGGCGTCCCACATCGACACGCAACCTGAAGCGGCAGACGGTTTCTGGTGTACAACGACGGCCGTCAAGGTTCCAACGTCTGTCCCGAGTGACGTGTCATCTACACTGACCTGCATCTGACATGTTCCTCTGCTCTTCCATCTCTCTGAAGCAGCGTCTCTCCTCCTGCTCCAGCTGGTAGATGAATTCACACTCCGGGTGGAGACCCGCAGACACCTGCAGAAGTTGCAATAAAATCAATTCTTTCGCTTTTTCACCGGCTAGTCCGGGTCGCAAAATTTTATATCCGAACCAAGGCCAAGTTGTTCCAAGTTCAGGTTGTGTAAAAAAAAGTGCCGAGATTAACAAGATTATAAAACCGAACAGAAGAGCCAACAGAAGAGCCACATGTCCTTAGTTCCGAATGAAGATGGTTCAAGAGGTGAAATCCAGAGCTGTCTTTGTTTCTTTCATGATAAAACATATTCTAATATCCCTCATATCAGAGATGAGCATTGACTACTGCTGATTTATACTTTATAATCATTTAAAATAAGACAAGATGCATATGGGTCCCGTTATGTTCACAGCTGTCTTCTGCACAAGGACAGTTTACATCATATCAAGATGCCCGTTTCGCATCACAAGCCTCCACATATTATTCATTCGGAATTCTGCGATGATCCAATAGTGATTCATGACTAACAATAAATGTTAAGGAAAAGGCCTGTTTCTTTTCTGAGCAGTTGGCTGTGGCCGAAAGATTCACGTTTTTTATCACTTTGCTTCCCACATTGACAGCAGAACATGACCAATAAGCAATATATGGATCAAAATCAGTTCAGCTCAAAGTGCCAGATATTATTATTTTTATGTCAAGTAACCATGATGAGATTAATTACATACCTGAGATGACAATGACACTACTGGTGCTGATGGAAAGACAATAACATGCATTTGCGCGAAGCCTCATGGGTAGTGAATCGTCTAATTATTCCTCTGCTGGAACGACGTTATTGATTAAAGAAAAGCTTCATCAGTGCAACAAAATGGAAAATGTTTTCAGAACATTTCACTCCATCAGATGGTTCGACAGGTTGGAAACCCAGATGCTTCGAATGAAGAAATTCAATAATGTGCATCTCTACACACAATATAATCAGTTGTGCATCTACCGGCACCACTAATCACTATAATCGGCGGGCAGATGACACGGCATCGTTACAGCAGGAAAGCCACAGAAGACACAGAATGAGGAGTCACGGAATCTCCACTCCCTTCATTTCACAGTCGCTGATATAATGCCTCAGACGGGAGCTTTTGGGGGGCAAGTGGGGGGCACACCTGCAGGGACAACAGAAGTAGACCCCAGGATACCTGTGACGGAGACAGAGGAGGACGGATGGGCAGAGGGAGAGAGATGAAATCAGCATGCAATTAAAAGACATTTCATACCAGCATGTGGACAAATCTGCAAATCTGGCGATGATGAACAAGGACGCAGCGACTGAACGAGATGGTGTTTGATTGAACGGGTTTGGGTTTATTTCCTTGTTCCTTCATCCTCCACATTTTCTTCTGTACAACCACTTACCTTCAAAGAGATAAATCCAATCAGGTCCCCCACACAGAAGCACCAGGGATACGAGATGAAAAGACCTGGACACTGACCAGCACCTACTTACTGTTATTGCGTATTAAAAGAACTGAAAAGCTCTTGAATGATATAAACATGATTACAACAAGGGAAAAAGAAGACAGAAAGAGAAGGTGAAGGTGAAGTGTCATAAAAAAAGGGGGTTAATAGGCCTTCTGAGATAAGTGTAAATGATTGATTTATTTGCAATGTTTGATTTAGACCAATTCAGTAATAAAAATTTATGTAAAAAAGAGACAAAAGTAAAAGATGTCAGGTGGCCTCTGGGACAGTCATGGTCCCCATAAGTACAAACTGCAGCATATGAATACTGATATATGATCAACTTCAACACAAAATGTCAAAATTGCTTTATATATTTTTAGGGTCATAATCGTTTAATTAGTAAATCCCACTTTTTTGGCATTTTGTGGGTTGTTTAAAAGTAATAAGCGAGCAACCGTGCTCTAAATCAGCGTTATTTACCACTGTAAGTGGTACATTCTGAATCAAATAAAAAAAACTTTATTAACACCGGACAAGTTTGTTTGCTAATCAGATAGGATCTATAGATAGGACGTGTAGGTAATAAAGTTTTTGTGGTATACAATCAGATTTTAAAACTGCAGCACTGTGAGTTAATTCTTCATCAGCGTCAACCTGGGCTGGTGGGAGGAGCCTGAATGCTGATGCAGCCAGAGGAGGCGTGGTTTCACAGAGAAAACGAACCAATACAGAGGGAGGAGTGGAGGATGGGCATGTTTAACACAACACAATAAGAAATGGCACTAACATAAAGCATATTATCTTTGGTAAATCTGAAAAGTTCTTTACTGAACAGATAGGGAGGAATAGGTTTTCATTTAAAACTGAGTCATAGTTTATTTGTAAAATTTATTTTTTCATTGCACCTCTACACACACACATATACAGTACAGGCCAAATGTTTGGACACACCTTCTCATTCAATGTGTTTTCTTTATTTTCATGACCATTTACATTGGTAGATTCTCACTGAAGGCATCACAACTATGAATGAACACATGTGGAGTATTGTACTTAACAAAAAGTGAAGACCTGACCTCCACAGTCACCGGACCTGAACCCAATCCAGATGGTTTGGGGTGAGCTGGACCACAGAGTGAAGGCAAAGGGGCCAACAAGTGCTAAACACCTCTGGGAACTCCTTCAAGATGGTTGGAAAACCATTTCAGGTGACGACTTCTTGAAGCTCATTGAGAGAATGCCAAGAGTGTACAAAGCACTAATCAGAGCAAAGAAACTAGAATATAAAACATGTTTTCAGTTATTTCACCTTTTTTTGTTAAGTACATAACTCCACATGTGTTCATTCATAGTTGTGATGCCTTCAGTGAGAATCTACCAATGTAAATGGTCATGAAAATAAAGAAAACACATTGAATGAGAAGGTGTGTCCACACTTTTGGCCTGTACTGTACATCCTGGGCCGTTTAGAAAATGTAAGATTATCGACAGATTTCCGGTGAGGACGTTCTCAAATCCATTCCAATGAAATGTGATGTTCCAGACACGAAGGATGGGTGACGGTTAAATCAGACCCAAAAAAGAGCACCAGAAGGGTAATTACGCTGGCATTAGCTCTGCGAGTGATAGTCACTAATCATTCTCTCCCCTCATGGCACACAATTATTTCTGCTCATCTTATTTTGTTGAAAGTTTTTCATTTCTTTCGGAAAGTAAAAAGTAATTGTTTTTGTAATTGTGATGACAAGCATGAAATGTGTCCTCTGTGTTTAACCATCACCCTTAGTGAGCAGTGGGCAGCCGTGACAGGTGCCCGGGGAGCAGTGTGTGGGGACCTCAGTGGCACCTTGGCGGCTCGGGATTCGAACCCGCGACCGTCAGATTACGCAAAATCTTGATAAATCCAACAGTGAGCAGCTGAGTGAGTTAATAGAAGGGATTTAGGAGGATTACATCACACACAATTTAACAGTGAAATGGAGGCGCGTCACACAGAAACGACAATGACGGTTTGGCTGCCGTAGTAATTCCAGATCATGCATGAAGCCATAATATTACACGTTTGATTAAAGGTCAACCACGATGGTTAAAACCCCGAATTTGGTGTAGGTCTTCTCTGCTAAAACCTGCACTGCATAATCCAACCATTTCAGGACCACTACTATCATTTTGTAGCTTTGTAGACTCAAGAGTGTTCATCACAACACAAAACTTCAAGGCAAAATATCAAATATCAATCATGAATCAAGGAGGAATCTGCAGTGCAAAGATTCTATTCGAAGGGTACGAACCGTTAATACAGCACTACTACAATCCCACTTCTAACCCACAACGTGAACATTCTTCATTGGAACGTCATTCATCAACTGGAACCTAATGGAGACTCCATTATTGTTGCTAGCGGACAGATAATCTGCCGATTATTAGTCCTTTTAAATGCCCCTTAAATCAATAAATGTAATGAACATTCTGACTAGATGTCAAAAAAAAAATATGTTTTTTAATTGTTTTAATTAATATCATGATGCTATTATAGACAGTACAATTATTAGACTATTGTTATTGTGGGCAATTTATTGAATCTCCCTGAGATTCCCACACCAGCCCAACATCCTAAATACGGGCCACCTGATCTTCAGTAATACTGCTGGTTTGGGAAAAGCAGGGTAGCAGCTGTCTCATCCTGTCCCTAACAGGCGTGACAGAACATCATTAACAGTCAACAGCGATTCCCACCACGCTGCACTGTACAAATGTCCTGACTTCATCTCGCTCTCTGTTCTTCTGCGTTTCACACACTAATCAGAGCTGCAGGCTAAATCGAAAGGTGAAACGCAGGGAAGTCTTTTTGTTGTTTTTTTCCTCATCATGAGACCTCAGACCGCTCTGAAGGAGCCGTAACATCTAACATCCATTAAGTGCAGCCTTCCCAAGAAGGCTTTAATTCTTTTAATGGACTTTAATTCTACACACATCCCCATCCTCCTATCCACCTTCCACTCATCCTCCATCGCCCAACTGTCATGTGGCTGTGTGAGAGTTGTTCCATGCATCGGAGTGCAGCCGAAACCTGAGTCTAGAACCTGAGTGAGTGATGAAACGTTTCTGATAAATCCAGGTGAAACCCCGGAGGTTCCTCAGGTTCCTTCCCAAGAAGGGTCCATATGGACTTTAATTCTACACACACACACATTCACCGACTCCATCACCACGTCTCCATCCTCCTATCCACGTTCCACCCCTCCATGTAGCTGTGTGAGAGTTGTTCCATGCATCA
Source organism: Denticeps clupeoides (assembly GCF_900700375.1). Lineage (NCBI taxonomy): Eukaryota > Metazoa > Chordata > Actinopteri > Clupeiformes > Denticipitidae > Denticeps > Denticeps clupeoides. Next base: position 15,957,802 of record NC_041725.1, read on the forward strand.
GAGTCTAGAACCTGAGTGAGAGATGAAACGTTTCTGATAAATCCAGGTGAAAACCCGGAGGTTCCTCAGGTTCCTTCCCAAGAAGGGTCCATATGGACTTTAATTCTACACACACACACATTCACCGACTCCATCACCGCGTCCCCATCCTCCTATCCACGTTCCACTCCTCCATGTAGCTGTGTGAGAGTTGTTCCATGCATCGGAGTCCAGAACCTGAGTGAGTGATGAAACGTTTCTGATAAATCCAGGTGAAACCCTGGAGGTTCCTCAGGTTCCTTCCCAAGAAGGGTCCATATGGACTTTAATTCTACACACACACACATTCACCGACTCCATCACCGCGTCCCCATCCTCCTATCCACGTTCCACTCCTCCATGTAGCTGTGTGAGAGTTGTTCCATGCATCGGAGTCCAGAACCTGAGTGAGTGATGAAACGTTTCTGATAAATCCAGGTGAAACCCTGGAGGTTCCTCAGGTTCCTTCCCAAGAAGGGTCCATATGGACTTTAATTCTACACGCACACACACACACACACACACACACACACACACACACACACACACACACACACATTCACCGACTCCATCACCACATCCCCATCCTCCTATCCACGTTCCACCCCTCCATGTGGATATGTGAGAGTTGTTCCATGCATCGGAGTCCAGAACCTGAGTGAGTGATGAAACGTTTCTGATAAATCCAGGTGAATCCCCGGAGGTTCCTCATGGTGTGTCTGTGTGAAATGGTAGTGCGCAGTAGTGATCAGAAAGGCAGAATATTGGGACGGAGTAAGACGCCTGGCCGGAGGGCACCGCACCAGGGAACCCCCCCATTTCCGACGCCGCGCCCCGGAATCGTGAACCCGACCGCCGCCCGCAAGAAAAGTTCCGCGTCGCGGTCCGAGCGGCGCGTAAAAACTTGTCTACTCACCATCGCGATGCGGTGCGCGGCGCGGGAGGAGACGCGTCTTCTGGCGCGCCGGCCGACGCGTCGAGAGCCGGACGGAGCACCACGTGACGCGGCCACCGTGGAGAAGAAGGGGGGAGGCGGCCGGGCCAAGTTTCCGAGGCGCTTAACAGTTCGGTGCACGCCAATTAGCCCCCCGAAAGTAATCGAATGCACGACTCTGTCCCCGGAGATGAAGATGGGTCTGCATTTTAAGCAGGAGACCCTTGGACCGTGTTATCATCAAATTAAGGAAGATCTTTTTTATTGGCCCCCATGCACCTTTGCTGTCTGGTCCTGATTGCTGAAGTCTGGACATCACGCTGCTAAAAGCATAATTGTCTCTTGAGGGTCAGTGTTGGGTTTTTAATGCTGTGATTCCTCCTCCCTTCACTTCAGCTTCCAGTCCTCCAATTTTCCACACCTTTAACAAATCGGGGCCGTCCTGCAAGGATCCAGAATGATCCGATTCTGTTAAGGTGCACATGATTAAAAAGCAAATTTTGAACCATGATGATATGGGTTCGAACTGAGACTGAAATGTCTGTCCTGCATGTCTCTGCAGCCTTAATCTGAAAAATCAGACTGAGACATTAACCATCACCCGGGGAGCAGTGTGTGGGGACCGTGCTTTGCTCAGTGGCACGTTGGTCGCTCAGGATTCGAACCGGCGACCCTCTGATGACGGGTTCGTTTCCTTCCCCGCTAGGCCACCGCTGCCCCTAATAAATCCGAGATCAAACTGGCAAGATTCAGATTTTCTTCAGATTTTTTCAGATTATTTTAGGGTCCTGACCTTATGTAGACAGAAGTAGTGAAAAAACTATGATCTGTGCATCTGTTGCTGGTGAAGGTTGTGTTGATAATGCCACCGTATGTACTTATGGCTGACGTTCTGCTCATAAGACACTTCTCTGGCTCAGCTTTGAAATACTTTCCTTCAAATCTGGCTGTAGGAAGTTCTTTGAAAGCCTCGTGGCCATTTTTTTATCTCGTGGATATCTCGGTGTAAAATGTAGGTGTTTAATTTGATCTCTTTGTCTCTCGGCTTTGGTCTCCTGGTCGATCCTGCTGTTAAGAAACATTCCCAAGTGTCTGGGGTGTGATGGAAATACTTTGTCTCCACACTTTTAGGATGACTGTAAGTGCGATTCTGATTTCTCTTGCCTTTACGACCATCTAAAATGATGCTGAGAGGCTTTTAACTCTCTCACAGAAGCGAGCGCGTATTACTTCTATTTTACTCTGAGTGAACTGAAAACTCTCACTCACTTCACATTGGCGCATTATTCTGCTGGCTGAGAACTTCAGAAACCGGGGCGGTGGTGGTCCAGTGGGCAAGGAAGCGGATCCGCAATCACAAGGTTGCCGGTTCGAATCCCAAACCAACAAGCAAAGTGCCAAAAAGGATTCGTCCACACTGCTCGCTAAGGTGATGGGTTAAATGCGGAGGACACACTTCAATGTGTGCACATTCCACTTTCAGATGGATGAACAACGCTTCTCTTGTCATAACTTTTAAAGTGATGCTCTTGGCATTATTGTTCCTGAATTCTGAATGTTATGTGCTTGGTGAAAGCCTCTATAAAACACAGAACACAGACAGAGCCTGTGTAGCTGCACAGCGGTCAGAGTGACCGCCTTGACATGTCCACCTCGTGAAGGTATTTTCTGGTCCACGGAGGATATGGAACAAGATTCTTCAATTTAGATTACAGAATATCTTCACTGCGTCTTTGTTTCAGAGAGGGGGGCAGTGGTGGCCTAGCGGTTAAGGAAGCGGCCCTGTAATCAGAAGGTTGCCGGTTCGAATCTGAGGTGCCACTGAGCAAAGCACCGTCCCCACACACTGCTCCCCGGGCGCCTGTCATGGCTGCCCACTGCTCACTCAGGGTGATGGGTTAAATGCAGAGGGCAAATTTCACTGTGTGCATTGTGTGCTGTGCTGCTGTGTATCACATGTGACAATCACTTCACCTTTTTTTAAAGATTATACAAGCACACAACATTCATTTCAGTTCGCGGACGAAGCCAGCATGTGAATATTCCATGTGATCCATGTGTTTCCACGTGGGAAAGGATCAAAACTATGGCATCAGAACTATGAATGAACACATGTGGAATCAGAGTAAAGGGCGGCTATTTTGAAGAAAATACAATATAAAACATGTTTTCAGTTATTGAATGTGTTCATTCATAGTTTTGATGCCTTCAGTGAGAATCTACCAACGTAAATGGTCATGAAAATAAAGAAAACACATTGAATGAGAAGGTGTGTCCAAATTTTTGGCCTGTACTGTATACCAAAATGATGTTAGTTAGCTCTTCAGTAATTTTGTGGCAACATTTCTTTTTGCTGTTAACCAAATGACAATACAGGCATTTACTAATATATTAACTACATGAACCTCCAGCAAAAACAAACTTCTGGCCTATTTATACAAGGTTTTAATTGAAGTGGCCATGGTCATTTTGGAGGGAGATGCGACACAGTAATTTTAGCATCAAGGTTACCTTCAACTAACTATCATATTTTTTTTTTGAAAAATTCCACAAGTGGGACATTTACAGTTTACATACATTTTACAGTCAAAGTCGAACATTTACATTTGCCTTTTAAACCTAGCAAATATTATTTGTAATATTGTACCTCTTTTGCACATAGAATGACTTAAATATATTAGTCATATACATTTATTTTTCAATTTTGTCAGCACAGAAGAGTGCAACACAATAATTTAAAAGTAAAAAGACAGCACATGGAACTAAAATATTTTTTATTGGATTTAAAATAAATGCAGACTGAGCCGCAACCTTTAAACAAACACCATAGTTTACTATGAAGCATAACAGAATTTGTTGTCTTAAATATTCCAAAAATCATTTTCATTCCAAAAGTGCAAAATTGTAGTGGAAAAATTTGTGATTAAACACATACAGGTAGTGTTAAAAGAATCCTGGGCAAATATTTCTAAAGAAAAAACATGGTACTATTTTCCAAAACACTGAAATGTAAGTTTTAGTTTCAAATATTGAATTTTTTTTTGTTTAACTACCATCTCTGCAGGATAAAATCTGTAAATAGGTGCAAAATGCATTTAAAGCTGGAAAGTGACCTGGAAGTGACAAGTAGTGTCTGTAGAGAAGCAGTGTAAAAACATTTAAATGTGAGGAGAATCCTGAGATGTTCTTAGTGGTGAGGAACTTCCTGAAATGAGATTCATGCTCTAGACACCATGAAGCGTCTTCAGAACTCGGACCCAATTGAAAAATCTACAGCTGCTGCCTGAGATATGAACTTGTCTTTCCAATGAAGCAAGGAGACACACACACACACATACGGAAGTGAAACTTTGGTTAAACCCTTCATTATTACAATAAATGTCAAATTCACCAGGGGGATTTATAATGGAACACTACTCACTGTACTGGAAAACCAAACTAAAAAATGCAGATGATGACAGCAGGAATTCTGTGATGATTCTGGCAGATTATGCACTTAAAAAAACACAACACAACATAAAACACCCCTTGGTACATGCATCGGATTATTAAAGCATTAAAAAAAAATCAAATATGATCTGATCCCCCCCTTTCCGTCACATTACTACTTTTGGGTGGGTGTAGAATTGATGTGGACATGGATGATTCAAAATTGATTCATGAATCAATTTTCTACATGTTAACTGACCCAAATATTATGTAGAGGGATCTCAAAATGCAGAGGTCTATGGAGAGTCTATGGCAAATAACCTCCGATTCGCAGACATTAAAAATATTTGCTATTTAAATGTGTGATGATATTACACACTCACCTGTCCACAGTGCATGCATAATGAACGTAACATTTAAAAAATATATAATGTGGTAATAAAATATGTTTAAGAAACACCCAGGTTCACTGGTTTTACAGAGCACATTATAAATGTGCTTCCTTAATATATATTGAAAGTAAATGTATTATGAAATGTTATAAATACTTTGCTTTAAAAAGATGCATAAAGACGCATAATTTGAACCGCATCACAGCCCTGAATCATCTCAACTCCTTATGGGCAGTCGCTGCCATCATAGATCACCGGCTTCTCCATGGTTAAGTGAAAGAGGACCTTCTTAGAGATGAACCTGTGGAGAAAAAAGGAGATGAAATGACATTCTGCATGAAACACACACATACGTCTCCTGGAAGAAACCCTTGGCCAGTACCTGGAGAAGGAGTTGTCCAGGATGAGGGTGTAGAGTCCTGGGCTGCGGACCTTCAGCTTCCCCTGGATATTTTCTTGGTGTGAGTTGCAGCGCGTCAGTGGAATCAACACCTAAAGCACAGAGATGCTTCTGTCACAGCTAGCACAATCTGAACACACTTCTTACACAGGAGACATGCTCTTGGTGCTCAAGTTTCCTAATTTCCCTAAAACTTCAGGATAAGCGTTAAACTGTCAGAATTTTGCTGGTCACCACTCAGTGTTTGCTGATCCTGTCTATTAAAATCCCAACTTGCTGCCGTGTAACTGAATCCCAAGACGCTGCAAGGACACTGATCCCGTAAATCCTCTTGATTCAAGGGGCAGCTAAATGCAAAAATGTTGTATTTGACCAGACCTGAAAATGGACAGGATTCCTAATCATATCAGAGCTTATACACACACACACACACACCTTGGACTGCTCCACTGGCATGTCTGAGTTCTCTCTGAAGACCACAGAGAAGGAGATGCTTTTAGGCTCTGAGGAGAAGACCCAGCTGAGGGTGGGACCACAGTCGACCATGGAAACGGAGATCATGCTGTAGCAACTGGATTTAATGAAGATCTCACGTGAACTGTCACCAAACGCAGAGATGTCTTCCAGTGTCAGAGGAACACACATGCTGCAGATCACACACACCCCTCATCATCATCATCATCATCACAACACCCCTCCTACTCCTCAGTGGGTCCCAAACTCACGTCAGCTCTCCCAACTTCAGAAGGTTGATCTCAGCATCTTGCAACGTGGCCACGACCTCATCCAGGTCATCAGGGCCTGAAGAGCTGAACAACGTACAAACATCCAATCAACATACAGGAACATTTCAACTTTTCACCCTCTGCAGTATACCTGTGCAGAAGTGTGTGCGCAGTGTGTGTGTGTTAACAGCTGTAAGATGTAGAGAGGAATCCATTATTTTACACTAGCAACCAGAATTTAATTTACAATTCAGTACGATACAGCTAAGATGCTATGGGCGTTGTGTGTGTGTGTGTGTGTGTGTTAGTGTTCCTTACGGCTCTGCTGTGCTGTGTGACAGTGAGTCGCTGTCATATATGCCATTCACTTCCTCCTCAGTGATGATGTCATAAGATGCGTCTTCTTGTTTTGTATTGGGATCGGTAACTAAGCAACAGAACACAAAATCTCAAATTTAACACTTAAAAAATCCGAGTCACAAATTCAGTGCCAGTCTCAGAATTCAGGAGGCACCCAGTGCTGGATTTGACTGGTTCTGATGAAATATTGCTGGCGAGGGACCTACAGCCATCACTCCACCGTAATGCACTCACACCCACACGCAGACGTGGAACTGTGCGTATTCGTACCCGTAACCTTGGCTGTGGGTTTGTAGTTTGCATGCTGGCCGTGTGTGTGTGTGTGGAGCTCGGCAGGAGTGAATCGTTCCACCACAGCAGTGTGTTGTGTGTAACACTCTCTGCAGCAGCGCTCCTTCTTCTGACTGTACTTTGTCAATACATAGTTATTACTGCAGTAGTAGCAGAAGATTCGTCCACACAACCTGCAACACAACACACACAGATCATCACACACATCCAAACACATTATGAGAATGTTTTATTTGCACATGGAAGAACTTTTGATTTAAGCTGATTGGCAAAAGGCAACGTGCAATGGTTAGAAGTGTGTATGCAGATGTGTGTGCGCGTTCAGGTGGCATTGTGTGTACTGCTTCATCTGTTCTCTTAAAGGTCCCCTGAAATGAAAATTGAACTTTGTGAGATTATTTAACATTAATACAAGTTCCCTCTCGCCTGTCTATGGTCCTGCAGTGTAAAGAGCAGCCGGATCAGGAATTTCTCCCTTCATAAGGTTACAGGACGTCCTGTCTGTGCCAAACATTGTGGTTGGTGTCAGGGGACCTTTAAAGAATATTTATATCTTACAGATGAAATATGCACTGATCATCTGAAATGCAGGAAGATGGGTAACAGACCTGCAGTGGTGTCTCCGCAGGTACCAGGTGAACTGACCCTGACAGTCCAGGCAGTGTTTCACCTCCCTGTCAACCAGCCACCACTGTTCCTCCGCCCTCAGCTTCTGCTCAAACTCCAGGGCGTCTGTCTTCTGCCACAAAGCGTCTTTATCCCTGAACCCCAGAGAGAGAGAGAGGAGCAGCAGTCACTCCACCTCTTACAGAGAATCCAGGTCAGATTCACTGACTGACAAGAGACCAAAGATACAACCAAATAGATACTGACCAAAGAGACACAAACACATCAGACATAATAAGCAGCTCACTTGTGTGTGTGTGTGTGTTCATGTGAGATATTTACAATTCGAATGCTCCCAGCTGTCCAAACACAGGCAGGATTTAGAAGAGACATGAGCCTCTCATATCTGTCCTGGTGTATTTCACCTCCATCACCCCATGTTTCTCTCTTGACCGCCCAGCGGGTCATACCACATTTTGGGTTGAATGTAGCTAATAAATGTGTGACCCATCAGGAGAGCTGATCATTCAGTATTCAGGTATCAGCTGACCTTATTTTATTTCGGAACCCAGATGTGCCCATGATGCATTATGGTGTATTATGATGTATTATGAAGCACTATGCCATGACCTTAGAATTCTCCAGATCTTTCAGTAAGTATTGGATGTGGCACCACCTCCAACTTGGGGACAGATACCACAGCATGTCTTCAAAGATCTACTGGAGTCCAGACCATGATCAGACAGGTGGTTGTATTGTTATGGCTGATCTGTGTATACAGCCTTTTTATGGGGGATTGTGGGACTGTGCTTTTTTCTCTGCACTTCTCTCCCTCGGTCGCTGCTGCCTCTGAGGGGGAGATGAATAAGTGTCCCCTGCTGGGACCACAGTGTGTGATTTCCTGAGAACAGTCAGGTTCGAGGAAACTGGCAAATTCTGCATTCCTGCATGCACACACACACACAGACACACAGATTACACTGAATATGGAAAAAGGATAAATGTAAACGTAAAAATTAGAATTCAAAGGGATGCAGCCATAAACCATGCATTCGTGTGGAAGGACTCACTGAAGTTCAATTCTCTAACTTTCACTTTCTGAGCTAAAGAACCATCAGAGGAGCTACACGGACATGAAGCCTACTTGATGAGTTCGATGAGGCGCTCCTCTAGGTTGGTCTTCGTATTGCTCAGGTCCTCGATTTCTGCAGCCATTTTGACAGCCTCTGTGTCCAGCTGCTCTGCTTTCTCCTTCAGTCGCTGCCTCTCTTCCCGCTCCACACACAGCGCCTCCTCAGTGCTGAGAGAGACGGAGGAGACACGTCAACCAAGGAGGGAGAGCGGTTTTATTCATCATGACGTCAACTGACCTGACAATCTTCTCTCTGAGTTTTTGATTTTCCTCTTCACCCTCTCGTATGAGAGCTTCAGACTTTGTGATGTGAGTGTCCTTCTCCTCGATCAGCTGAGAGTACTCCTCATTTACTGCCTACACAATCAAACACAGAGCATTAAAACACAAAGCAAGTCCTCCAGCCCCCTTTCTCTCTCTGAAACATCACAATGGGTTCAATTATCATTCTTGACCTCAGGAACATCTGGTAGAACCCTACATGTGACAGAAGCTGAGGACATGCACTTCCAACTACTGAGAAAGATGTGTGGAGTCTTGTTTTTTTGAACACCTTGGGCGTGAGTTTGATTGTGAGAGCAGTGAAAATGTCCTCCATGGTTTCCTTTCGCTCTGATTACAGTTCGGCTGCACCAGAGATGCTGTTTCAGAGAGCTGCTGTTAAATTTATTCTCACAACTGAAAGTGTTTCTAAATTAATCCTCCATACCCAACAGCTCCTTCTGAACAGGGCCTCCACAGAATAGTTTACCACATGGTGTGTTTGTGTGTGCGCACATGATATGTGTAATTCACAAATTCAATATATTGACATTGACATTTTGCTATTTTATAAAAGAACTGTAGTTGTTCTAATTCTGGACCGTTTCTATAGTTACGTGTCGCCTGGTTGGACTAGACGCCTTTACTCACCTCCAGCTCAGGAATTTTGGCCTCCAGAATACATGACCTCTCATTTTCAGCCTTGAGTAGTATCTTCAGCGCATCCAGCTCGTCTCTGAGGCTCTGCATCGGGATAAAGACCGCATTGGATAACCGGCCTAGATGCTGCTCAGATCAATAATCAGATCATATAAATCTTCTTCTGCGTGCACACAGCCCCACATGGTAATTAATACGTTAATTACCGTATTCTCTAATTGCTGTATTTCTCTACTAATGGCCAGTGTCTGTCAATGAAAATTGGCCCAACAGCACAATCAGCATGAACATTGTCAGCAGTCACTTAATCCATTAACCTGTAAATCCAACCATTTAAAATGAGGCTGCTGAGGCTCAGAGAGGAAGTCACAAGTTAAAAGAGACTGGACTGGAACGACAAACCGAACTGACACCGGGTACAAGGACACTTCATGTGCTGTGGACCAGTGTTATCTAAAGTTGAGTGAGTGAGGTTACTGGACAAGTCTATCCCAGCCAATAAAAGTTGCTATTAAACTTTACATTTACAGCATTTATCAGACGCCCTTATCCAGAGCGACTTACAATCAGTATTACAATCAGGGACAGTCTCCCTGGAGCAACTCAGGGTTAGGTGTCTTGCTCAGGGACACAATGGTAGTAAGTGGGATTCGAACCCGGGTCTTCTGGTTCACAGGCGAGTGTCTTACCCACTAGGCTACTACCACCACAAACTTTCCTGGCTGTCTGCATATTCACCAACATGTGCTCAGGCTGTGCAGCCAATCAGAATGCTCTGATTCGTACCTTCACCTGGCCCTGCTGGCTCATCATATCAGAACTCATCTGGAACTTCACTGCCGCCACCTCCTCTCTCCTGGCATCGCGCTCCTGTTGCAACTGGCACTCTGCCCACGCCACTTTCTCCTGAAGTTCCTTCACTGTGTCTGGAAGCTTCTCCGTTCGGAGCAGTTGCTCCCGCAGGCTGAGGTTCTCCTGGCGCAGCAGCACCAGGCTGGCGTTCAGCTGCTCTGCGTCTCGGGCGCAGGCCTGTAGGTCTTCGATATGCTGGCGTGCCTCCTGGCATTCGGCGGTTATGCGGCAGAGGTTGATGCCCAGCTCTGCCATCTCGGTGTTGGCCCGGTGAAGGCCCTCGCGTGTCTCTGTGTTCTCCAGCACCAGATGCTCATTCTGGGCCTTCAGCTCGGACAGTTCAGCCTGGGTGGCCTCCAGATTCCCAGTGGCTTCCCCGCGGCCGACCCTCTCTTGGTCTCGTTGGTTGGCGAGGACTTCCTCCCGCTGGTGGCACTGCAGGAGTTCAGCCGCATGGGTCCGGTTCAGCTCCTCTGTCTGCACGTTCAGCTGCTCCACCAGGAGGCGCAGTTCAGCACAAGTGGCCTCTGTCACCTCCAGGCAGGTTTGGGTGTCGACCTGCTCCTCCCCTGCGCTATGAAGCTTCGTCCTCAGCTGAAGCACCTCTTGCTGAAGTTCAGTCACCTCTTTTCCCTTCGAGGAGAGCTGCTCCGCCAGTACACTCATTTTACCTCGAGCCATCTGCACCTCCTTCACCCCACTCCTCTTCTCCTCCTCCAGCCTCTCCAGCTGCTCTCGGAGTTGAGTGCTGGTCCTCAATGATTCCTCAGCAGCCGCCTGCAGCACCTCCACCCGACCTTGCAGCTCCACGCACTGCTGCCGGAGCTCCTCGATCTGGGACGCTCTGTCGCGGAGCTGCACCGTGAGGTTCGCCTCGCTGCACCGTGAGGCCCCAAGGTTCTTCTCCAGCTCGGTCATCTGACCACCGATGGAGAGCAGCTCCTCCTGCATCTGGGCCTTCACCACGGTCTGGTCCCCGCGCAGCTCCTGGTTCTCCTCCTCTAGCCTCCGAGCTGTCGCCTGATGGGGGGAGAGGACATCATGTCCTGTATTAAATAATGCCCAGTGTGGAGTATGCCATGGTATTAGGAGACAATTTGGAACTTTTGCAAATATCTTATCTTACAATATGATACATTGCATTTAGACAGAGACATCAGAAATGGTTATTCAGAGAAATGAAATGGCGTATAACTCAGTTTTGTCATCTGACTGTGAAAGTGACACTGACCTCTGCCACCGCCACCTGCATGCGTGCCTTCTGCAGTTCCTCGTCCAGGCCTTGGTTCTTCTCACACAGACGCCGCTCGCGTTCAGCCGCATCATCGATGTGGCTGCGCAGCTGCTTCTCAGAGGTCTGTAGGGCAGACAGTTCCTCCTCGAGAGTCGTCCACCGCCCCGCCAGCTCCATCCTGGCCTCCTCAGCTTTCTTGGCCCCGGCCATCAGCTTACTGTTCAGCTCCATCAGGCTGCTGCACTGGACCTTATACTCCTCCATCTTCCTGGCCTGATCCCTGGATGCGCAATCCAACTCATTCACCCGGTGGGTCAGGGCCTCAATCGCTACTTCTTCTGACTTCTTCTGGGCTTCAAGTTTCTGTATGAGGGTCTTCTTCTCCTGCTTTACTTCTCTCTCTCTGATTTCCATATCACACTTCAGCTGGTTAAGTTTCTCCTGCAACTCCCTCGCTTCCTTTTCCCTACCCCCCAGTTCTCCCTGGAGGAACCCTGCAGCCTTGTGTTGCTCCTCCTTTCTTCTCCTCAGGTCTTCAAACTCCTCTTTTAAGGTGTCCGTTCTCTTCTGTGTTTCACGCAGCACCTCCTCCTTTGCCTTTAGCTCCTCATTCAGTCTCTCCACCTGCCTACGCCTCTCCTCTGCATCACCCAGGGCCTCCATCCGTGCCTGCTCTGCCTCTTTCAATTCATCCAGAAGCTCATGGATCTTCTGGGCTGAGGAGAAGTGGCTGGCTGCCCGCTGGCCCTTATCTTCCAAGGCAACATCCAGCTTGGCCATCAGCTCATTGTTCTTCTTCTCAGCTGAGGTCAGTTTCTCCTGCAGCTCCACTCTGGATGACTCATGTGCAGCCTCACGAACTCTCAGGGTGAGAAGCTCCTGGGCCAGGATCCGCTCCTGCTGCTCCAAGGCCTCCAGGTCCCTCTGCAGCTGCTGATGGTTGGCCTGGGCTTCCAATGAAATGTCCAGCTGCCTCTGGAGCTCCTGCAACACGGAGCGCAGCTCAGAGGCCTCTCTGCCCATCTGCGTCACCTTCTCCACCAGCTCATGCTGACACAGCTCCGACTGGTCCAGCTCCAGACGAAGTTCATCCACCGCACTCAAGCATGAGTCGTCCCCACCCACTCTGTCACCCAGGAGACCAGAGCGATCAAAGTCGGGGCTACTGGGGAGATCATGAACCTGTCAGAGGAAGACACATGTAGGATGTAGCATCACTATGGACAAATCAGTCTCGGTCACTTGCTACTACATACTAGGATTACATACTATGAAAATATAATTTGATTTATTTTTGTCAGAATGTATTATTTATCATCGTTCTTTTCGACTATTCTTGGATCAATACTGAAGGAGACTTTTTTTGGGGGGGGTATGACTTTGGTCTTCGGTTTATAAGTTGTTGCTGTGAGGTTCATATGGTTTTATATCACTAATCAGCCTTTTTAATGGCAGCTAAACTGACATGAAATACTATACCAAGCAAGGTGTAAGTAATGACATCAATTAAGGTTAAAAATACTCTACACTGACAAAGTGGATGCGATTTTCAGCACAGACCCAAATCAGGACTTCACACATTGCAAGCATCAAAGGTCTAGTCTTGGCTAGCACCCTTATAAAACTTTCACACCTTCCCTTTAAACAGCTTGTATTTAACTTAAGCGGTATTACACCAACAATGAAATTCTTTCTGGCCCACATAGTGGCCTCCCACCTCCAAGTTCAAATCCCAGCAGGGACCTCTCAATACTTTACACAGCGCCCAGTGTCTCGGGATGCAACCCAAAGTGAGAAGGCTAAGCATAATGGAAAGTGATTTCATACTTTTCAATTTAAATGATCATTTCCACAGCTAGTTCAGGCAATAGTTGTAGTTGTCATGACAAAATAACAACTAACTGCTATTTTTTATACTGTTAACGGCATTTTAAAGAATCTGACTCAGAAGTGACAACACAAAAACCAAAGACCAAATATTCTAGTTGATCAATTGTCAAATATATTTTTTGTATTGAATTTATAATATTTGTATTAGTCATTATTATTTGTTCGATCTATAGACCTGGAAAACAATATGAAACCGTTTATTAAACATTAAGATAAAATAATAGTCTCGCCAAATAAGTTAAGACTTTATTCACTTAAACCCCCCTCAATACTGATCCAAGACACTGCACCCAACGTCCTCATTCTGGACGATTTAAACCCCCTTTCACCCTCCAGGTCGTACCTGAGAGTAGGAGCTGGCCAGACTGCTGATGCTGGAACTGCGACTTGGCGCCTTCCACACATGACTGGGAGAGTTGGACATTCCCAGAGTCCTTCTGAAAAACATATTTACACTCACATTATATACACACAGACACAACACAACTTCATTTACATTTACAGCATTTCCAGAACGCATTACAATCAGTAATTAGAGGGACACACCCCCTGGAGACATTCCAGGTCAAGTGTCTTGCTCAGAGACACAATGGTAGTAAGTGCAGTCAGTAACATATTGCTGCTGCATGTCAAACCAGCAGAAGGAAATATTTTAATTAGTTTCAGTTTAATAATTTAATTAGTTTCAGAGTTTACAGTTTCAACATACCTGGCAAAAGAGGGCCAACCTGAGTCGAGGTCATGACCTCGCGGTGCCACATCAAACTGGACTTCATTAAGCTCATAAAGATGATTGATGATATCACCACAAAGATGACTTTTGAGGAAGGGGCTTCGGCTGAAGTACCAATCACTGCCAAGTCACACAAACACACTGGTCAGACTTTACATACAAAACCAATGGATTCAGGGAGGACCAGACATGATGAGGGAAGGTGATTCACCACCCGGATACACCCAGACAGCAGAAACCTGCCAGTGATGAAATGACAGATGACAGCCAACACATGGGTGTGGTTAATAACGTGACAACATGTCATGATATTTTCAATCTGATTCTGCATCTCTTTATACATTATTACAAGATTCTGTGGCTGGACCATCATAGGAGATGAATATGGACCAGTCAAGAACTTCATCCAGTCCAGATGCTGCTGAGGCACCACAGAGATCAGCAGGTCTGATGATCTACTGAATCACAACACATCACCATACACAACATCCCACAAGATTAAACTGAAATGAAGAATAAAAACAGACTCTTCCACTTCCTGTACCGTCTCTCTTCTGATGTGGCATCACTTAAATGTCACTGAGAGACCTTACAGTAAAACTGAAATCATCTCCAAAGTCAATTCAAGCCTTAAAACAAAAAAACAAATAGCTTTCTACCACACACACGCACAGTTTCACAAACCTGTGATGATTAGACACAATGAAAGAGGAACAGCGTTTATGGGAACCGTGAACACACACACACACCTACAAAACACTAACTGCTCGACACAAGACAATTCATTCACTCACAATAGCAGCCTGTACTGCTTAGGGCTTTGGTGGGTAATTTCAATCTCACACACACAACTGCACACACACAAATGCATGCTTAAAAATAAGATATATATAGTGTTTTGCTATATATATATATATATATATATGATGGCCTGCAATATTGCGTCATTGCGCTATATATATATATATATATGTGTGTGTGTGTGTGTGTGTGTGTGTGTGTGTGATGGCCTGAAGCAGGCCACCCAAAATGATCAGTACTTGGTAATTCCTCATTTAGTAACTGTCACAGCTTGTAAATGCCTTCTGTAATTCTTACCTGAGACCAGTCATTTTTTGCAAAACGCTTGTCATTCTTGGGCCATATTGCATAGTCTGCTCTGTTTCAGATTTTCAGTGATGTTTAGGTGAGGGGACTGAGGATCTTGAGGTTTTGTCATGTTTATTGTAGTAGGACCCAACCTCTTTAATTTAGTGCTTTTTAAAAGATGTTGGCTTCCAAAAGTAACTGGTAGTTTCTTGAAGCTGAACTTGAAGAGTTTATTGTAATTGTTAGACAGTACATAGTGAAACGAAATAAAGTTTCTCCAGAATCTGGTGCTACGTGTAACATTTTAACAATGTTCCATACTGACATAAAGTGCACGTGTGCGACACAGACAGACTGAGCTACATAAAGTGCAAGCATGGGACACATGCGGTGCAAGAATAACATTTCTCAAAAAACATGTAGACAATAATGAGACAGACAGAGAAAAACTAGTGAAATGAATAACAAACGTGCAAAGTAAAAAATACTTGCAAATAGTTCTTGTTTCTGCAATCGGACACCCATTTAGCAAAATGCATAAAGCTTGTTTAAATGCTAATCTGCAGATTTTAAATGCATTCTCGGTTAGAAACGGAAGTGACCACCAGCTGAAAATAACTCCATGCTTCATGCCCAGCCGAGAGCATGTCAAGGTGTGACACTGCATCATTTAGGAGATTTAAAATAAAGATGTGTATAAATATGAAGGAGCTAATATTTCTGTACGCAGAGAAGCCAGAGAAGGGAACGTTTTACCTGGTGACTCGCTGGTTCATTAAACACTGCTGCATGGTGTCAGCCAGGCGCTGGTGCACCAGGGAGTAGCGGATGAAGGCCCGGCCCTTGCCCAGGGACGTCTTGAGCTGCACACAACACACAACACCTGCACATGGCTCACCTACGTCATACGATGATGATTATCATACAGCATGACCCATCATTAGGTCATTCTAAACCGGCTCATCCCTTCCTCCCTCGGAACACTCATGGTGTTAGAGAACCAGGATTAAGTTCTTTCAGCTATGTGATCTGCTGGCTCACTATGGGACAGTCTTACTCCTGCAACCGCCAACCAATCACGATGAGTCCACAGTCGACGGGGCCTGAGTGTCACCGGCCCAAACTGTTGTCCCCACTAGCTGGTGTGCTAAAGAGTCGTGAAAGGCACAGGGGAGACATCCTACAGTGAGACAACAAAACAGAGGCTTGAACTAGACTACTATGGGTTGTAGTAGCCTAGTGGGTAACACACTCGCCTATGATCCAGAAGACCCAGGTTCAAATCCCACCTACTACCATTGTGTCCCTGAGCAAGACACTTAACCCTCAGTGTCTCCAGGGGGGGACTGTCCCTGTAACTACTGATTGTAAGTCGCTCTGGATAAGAGTGTCTGATAAATGCTGTAAATGTAATGAGAACTGCACCTGAATATAAATTCTGTGTGTGTATTAGCGTGCTGTTGCATGTTTGTGTTAATTACCCCAACGTACACTACTAGTCAAAAGTCTGGTCATTTATGAGTCAGCCATGACAGGCACCTGGGGAGCAGTGTGTGGGGACGGTGCTTTGCTCAGTAGCTCCTCAGTGGCACATTGTTGGTTTGGGATTCAAACCGGTAACCTTCCCATTACGGGAAGTTTTTACAAACCAGGGATCTTTTACTGTGATGTAAAACATTTATTTTATTGGATTCTTCAAAACAGCTCCATCTTAGTCTCCATAACCACCACAGAGTATGGGGGTCCAAACTTTTAACGGGTAGTGTACTACTGCCTCAAATTAATGCCATGATGTAAAATCTTTTTTATGATACCAGTCACATGACCTTTCCTAATTCCCCTTTCCCTGGAGCCTGAGAACCCTGCAGAAACTCAAGGACATGGGTACCTCCGCTATGGACTTGACAAAGCGAATCCCATCATTGGCACCTTTCACCTTGACCAAGCAGTCAGAGAAATAGTCCCAGTAGTCCTTCCTGGTACCAAGAAAGGTGGTCTTCTCCTTCTGGTCAAACTAAAAAGAAAGTGACGGGAAAAAGTTCAACAAACGCAAACATGATCTGTGGTCCACTCATGGGTTTATGTTTTTTTTTTTAAAGCACCAAATTCAGTTCTCATGCTTTCAGTGTTAAAAGGCAGTTCAAACTCACAGGGTGGCAAAATATACAGAGTTCCCTGATCTCCGCTGTGTCCCCAAGAGGATGCTGATATAGGCGTTTTGACAAGGATGAGGAAGTGCTTAATTAAACGGTTCATTTTATTAACCTGGTCTCTGCAAAATGTTTCAGATGAGGAGAACTAGAGAACTTCCTCAAAAACATGCAATCCCAGTAGCAGGTAAAGGTGTGTGAGGAGGTGTGTCAGGATCGGGTCCAGAAGGGGATGGGGATGTTTCCCTGTTGTGTGCTCCATGTAATAAACCCCCTGACTTGTGACGTCATGCGTATGCGTCCTCCTTCCTCGACAGTGTATTTGTGTGTGTCTGTGTGTGTGTGTGCGGACCTCACCTGTAGCAGGTATTCAAGTTTATAGGAGAACTTGTGCAGGTTGGAGCTGTCATCAGTGATCGGCTCTCCACCCTCCTTAAACTCTCTGCTGAGTTCAGCTACCGCATCTGCAGCCAAGAAACTCGACCAGTTAGTGCTAACACACACACACACACACACTTCTCATCCATACAACTTCACCCACTGTACCATGAAGATCTTGGATGATCCTCTGAAGCTGGCTCTGTCCCACAGCTGGTCCAGTCGCCATGGTCACGCATACGGGGTCAGGGGGTCGTGGGCTGACTGCTGTGTCATATGCAGCAGAGATAAGACAGACACACACACACACACACACGTCCCTACCCACCAGCACGGCCTTCTAAAGTACATTTGAAGACATTTTTCTATATGCAACCAATTGGTCACTAGTGCACTACATTACTATTACTGCATAACTACTCATACTAGCGCCTGCCGTTGTGAAGTATGTTGCTTCAGTAGGTATTTAGGTGCTGTATTCGTCTCTCTCACTTGTTCATGATGTTCTTGGGGACTTTCGGAGGTTTTAGGCTTTTCGGCTCGGCTGTTGCCGCTTCAGGTTTCTGATGGAGACGAAACAGAGAAATAAGAATCATCTGCTGATGATCCGCTCATGAGAAGACGACCTACTGTTTGACAATCTGAACAAACATACCTCCACATATTTACATGGTCGCTTCGGGACTCGGCGACACTTTTCGTTCTCACACAAACTTGTTAGCGGCGACCCCTGTTTGACTGACAGCCGCCTGAGCCGCCTGGAGAAGCAGCTTACGGCCCGTTTTGAAGATAGAAACGCTACTCAGTTCAGATACTCTAATCAAACGGAGGAAGCAGAAATGTGCAGGACTGTGCCTGCTTATTTAAATAGATTTAATGTAAATAAAATTGTTGACGCCCCGTCGGAAATCTCTGGTGTCTGATTGGTTGTCGTGGCAGCAGATCCCTCCTCCTCCTCCTTTCTATTGGACGACCACGTAGCTTGGTTGCAACACGCGCGTAAACACACGCGTCACGTGATTGAGATTCGTCTAAACTGTCCAAAAAAAAAAAAAAAACACGCAACAGCGGGCGCAACGTGGATGACGCGCCCTACAATAAAAACCATAATCGTCATCAATCATCTGAATCAATAATCAATCATTATAATCAGCCATGTTGTCGCCTCATCGTATACAAGTACACAGAGCGACGAGACAAAACCGCAATTTAAAAATAATACACCAACACAGGACACTGCGCACCGACCCATAATATAGTGCAGGTCGAGACAAGCCAGACGGACGAGTAGCAGCAGTATGATGGTACATCACCGTATATGAATTTAGTATATACAGTATATAATATGATAATAATAACAATACTTTTACCTTCAACCACTTCTGGACTCAATCCACCCATTCCTTGCACACATTTTTTACGTTTTACTTTCACTTTAGTCATTTGCACACCTTCACCCTACCTGTTACACATATTTTATTACCTGTTAGACATAAAAGTGTATGTTTGCAATATTTGCATATTTGTTCACTGTATACTTGCAATATTTGCAATACTGTGGTCTATAGCAGTCGCTAAAGCATTTCACTGCATTTCACACCATGTATGACTGTGTATGTGACAAATACAATTTTAAAGTGATAATAATAAAAGTAATATGATATGATAGTGTGAAATTGTAATAATAATAATGATAATAATACAGCAGTGCAGTGTGAGGTGGTGAGAGATGTCTAAAAGTGTGCAACACTGTTTGTTCGTACAGTTTATTAAAGAAAGTGTATAATTAGAGGCTTTGGGGCTGATGTCTCTGAATGTGACAGGCGGAAGCAGCGGAACGTGTGGTTAGAGATAAATGTCAGTTGCTCAGTTCTCTGTCGCAGTTCGACTCTCCTACGGGGAACCAGAAATGTCTACGGTCATTCGCACGGCTCCTGCGGGGAATTTGTTGGTCGCTGCTGATGAGGTGTCGCTTGCTGCCACCCGGCCGGAACCCGAGCCCGATTACTCGACCTCCAACGACTACTGCGACAAGAGCGACGTGGTGAGAATCGGCTCCGTCGCGACCGTCGTCTTCTTCTCGGGCGTCATCGCCTTCAGCCTCCTGGGCAACACGCTGGTCCTGGTGGTCCTGGTCCGGTTCGAGAACCTCCGGTCCGCGACCAACAGCGCCATCCTGAACCTGGCACTGTCCGACCTGCTCTTCACCCTCGGCCTGCCCTTCTGGGCGTCCTACCACCTGCGCGGATGGACGCTGGGCGAGGCCAGCTGCAAGGCCGTCAGCCTCGTCTTCCACGCCGGCTTCTACAGCGGCGTCCTGTCCCTGACGCTGATGACGGTGCAGCGCTACCTGGCGGTGGTCCACCCGCTGTCGGACCGCGGGGAGGCCCGCTGGCCCGCCCTGGTGGTCTGGGCCGTCAGCCTGGCGGCCGCGGCCCCCGCCCTGCGGAGCACGGTCCAGGAGCACGAGGGCCGGTTCTACTGCGAGTACGACGCCCAAGGCTGGAAGACCCTCGTGGTCTACCAGCAGAACATCCTGTTCCTTGCTGCTTTCCTCGTCATGGCCTTCTGCTACACCCAAATACTGCGGACCATCCTGCGGTCTCCGGCCAACAAGCGGATCCGGACGGTGAAGCTCATCTTCAGCATCGTGGTGCTGTTCTTTGTGGGCTGGGCACCCTACAACGTGCTGATCTTCCTAACCACCATTCCACACACGTTCACCTGCGACGTCAGCAAGCGTCTGGACTTCACCTTCTACGTCTGTCGCCTGGTCGCCTTCTCCCACTGCTGCCTCAACCCGGTCTTTTACGTCTTCGTAGGGGTGAAGTTCCGAAGGCACCTGAAAGTGCTCCTGCAGAAGATCCTGCCGGCCCGTCCGGCCAGCGTGGAGACCCAGCCCACCCGGCTGGGCCTGGTCCCATCTCAAGGGTCCATGTACTAGACCGGCATCCTCCTTATTCTGATTCCCACTAGATAAAACACACACACAAACAGTTCCATAATCTGGATCCAGAGCTGAGTTCCATGTCTTCTTTAAACTGTGAACGCTGGCGGCCTGAATTGGTTACATACATGTATTAGATTTTGAATACTTTCCACTTTCCAACTGTTTGCTTTTTATGTTTCGACCTCGTTGCCCCGAATGTGGCAAAATCGCTGTTTTTGTGATTACTGTCTGATATTGGCTGTTTGTTAAAGAGTTGAGATGATCTGAAGTAAACGGCTTCCCGTCCGCAGTCCTCCTATTCATCATTTTGGGTGAGTGAAAGAAAAGAGAAGCTGCCCACATGTAGAATCACTTCAGTTCCACTTCACTCTGTCGGCATTCTGATGTGGGAAAAAGAAACGCCCTTAACTGTCAGCACGAAGGCCATTTGCAGAACTACCGGTACCGCACTACTACTGCACGAATCCACGTTCGCAGTCATGCTCAGAAATGGACCTCTGAACTAGAGAAGAGATTTAATATCCGCCATGCATTATGGAAACAGCAGTATTTCAGCAGTGACATTAAGGCAGTCGTATTAACAGAAAATACGCAGTACACCTCATTACAAAATTAGGCAGGTGCATAAATCTGGGCACCCGAACAGAGAATTTACATCAATGCTTGGTTGGTCCTCTTTTTATAAATATAACCTCCTAGAGACTTTGATGGCTGCCTGGATTCTGATGGCGGCATTTCCGATCATATTCAAGTCGGGGGACAGTGACGGACAAGTCCGGAACACCCTACTTCCCCCTCTGCAGGTATCGCTTTGAAGATTTTGAGCTGGGTTTCGGGTTGATGTCTCTGCGTAACTTCAACAGTTTTTCTTGGAATACCGTGGTGTCCTTCTTCTTCCACCATGCAAACCGCTTTTTGGTAAAACCAAATGACTACGTTTTTTGCATCATGATGCACTTTGCTCCAAAAAGGATCGGGCTTGTCTAAATTAGCTTTTGCGTACAACAAGTGACTCTTTTTGTGGCAGAAAGAGCTTCTTCCTTGTCACCCCGCCACACCAGGTGCAGAAAGATGTTCTTGCAAGTTTTTTGGAGGGTGGTTTGTCTGCAGGTGTTCTCACAGTCCTCCCCATATGCCGCTTCTGCATTTTTCTGGGCCTGCCAGATCTGGGTCTATACACATGTGGCTGTGGCTTCCGTTCCCTAACGAAACCTCTGAGAGCCTTTTGTAGCCTTCCCCTTAACCTCTGGATCCGCATAGCTAGGCCTAACGCGGTTCCCCCAGAACCATTTTAAGAGGATTCCATGGTGTCAGAGGGTTGAGCATCTGAGAAAAGCACAACTTTGTAATTTGCCGCCTTAAATTCCTTTTCTCATGATGGGACATGCCTGTCTATGAAGATCGAGTCCAACAAATGGATTACAACCCCTAATATTCCTGTGGTGAAAATACTTGTCCAGAAAAGATCCCAGCACTCAGCTGGTCCCAGGAAATGGTGAAAGGAGAGTAAACTATAAAGCAGACTGAGGTCATATGACTATAACATCAAAGAACTGTACGATCAACGTAAACTGTATATGAATATCCCCGGGACGGGCTCCACGACCCTGAGTAACAGGACCAAGCGGTTACGGGTAGAGAGTGAGCACGAATGCTTTAGTCAATTATGAATTCGTTTTAATCATTGACCTTTATTCATGTTGACACAGTTAATCGTCAAATTCTGCTCGTAATGATATAGCGCTGCTGTTTTACAAAATATTCGGAATATGTGGATTTTTATGTTCTATAATGGAGCACATGACGCATGTTTTCATCCACCCTGGATGCTCACAGTGATGGTCAAATTGATCTTAAATGAGCGCGTGTCCACATCTTCCTCACTTCCGTCCAGTTGTTTCAGTTGCTGGTGCTCTGGGTTTTACATTGTGGGCAAATGTGTGCATGTCTGCACGTCTTCTGTTAAACACCTGGTGGCGCTTTAGAGTTATTCGACGTTCAGGTGATATTTGACCATCTCATTGGGAAGTGGAAGTTTCTTCTGAGAAGATTAAAGTCGCTGTGGTGTGTTGGGCAACAATAGATCCTACAGTGGTGAGTTTAACGGAAATGTATTATAAATTAATTTAATTTAGAATCACGTGCCGTATCACCATTACAGCTTGGAGATGGAAGGTGTATAATTACCATTCGTATAAATCAATATCACTGGAGACAATGGATGTCCACATAGAGACAAACAACTAGATGCCCATTCAGGGATTTCATATTTGCACATACATTAATAGTACATAAATTATTTCAAAATATGATTGGATAATTCTATGCAAATGAGTGAAAGACAATGTTTAAAGAAAAGAGCCATAGAAAAAAAAAAAAGAGCAGTAAAGTAAAAAGCGCAAAGATTTTGTGCAAAGTGATTTTGTGCTAAGTGGTTTGTGCAAAGTGATTTGTGCAAAGAGTCCAGAGTGATTCTCATACTTCAGTTAAACTGAAATCTATTTCACAATTAAAAACATATGGCAACAGGAACTTTACTGCTCTTTTTTTTTTCTATGGCTCTTTTCTTTAAACATTGTCTTTCACTCATTTGCACACCTTCACCCTACCAGTTACACATATTTTATGTTAAAGACGTAAAAGTGCAATATTTGCATATTGGTTCATTGTACACTTGCATCATTTGCAATACTGTGGTCTGTAGCAGTCACAAAAAGCATTTCACTGCATATCATACTGTGTATGACTATGTATGTGACAAATAAAATTAGAATTCTTTTTTTATTTCTTTTTAGAAATACATCTACCCGCTTAATCAGGTTTGCCGCTTCGAGAGTCCATCCTGGGACACTGAGCTTGGGATGGGACCTGCCCTTCATAATCAATCTCAGAACAGTTTCAGGTGAAACATTTAGAATCACGTGCCGTATCACCATTACAGCTTGGAGATGAAAGGTGTATAATTACCATTCGTATAAATCAATATCACTGGAGACAATGGATGTCCACATAGAGACAAACAACTAGATGCCCATTCAGGGATTTCATATTTGCACATACATTAATAGTACATAAATTATTTCTAAATATGATTGGATAATTCTATGCTTATAATTTAGCCGAGTTACAGTATTTATTTAGATAGAAACGTGTACAGTTTTGTAGTGTCTGTGTTTGTTTCAGTGCCTTTTTAACAGTTCAAGTTCTGTATTTTTTTCTGAGAAGGACTTTGGCTTGTTTTAGATGTTGATGAGGACTCTTCTCTTCCTCCTGGAAGGAGCTGCGTTTTATATGGTAACGTGTTACAGCCAGGGTGACAAAATGGTGGACCATGACCAACAAACACTATGATATATCTGCCCAGAATTTACCTCCACCCTTCCAGAATATCCCTCCAAGCTTCACCCCTGTGGCAGGTGAAATGGAGACGACAGGTCAGTAAGAAACATTCTCCTACAGCTGCATAGTGCACAGTGAGAAGGTTCTTCATAAAGACTACAAAAATGAACTACGCTTATCTTTAAATAATGAGAAAATAATGATCATCATAAACCATGTTGTATGATATTACAGCATCAAGAGCTCTTCTTTAATAACATTCAGTTTATTTACATGCATTAAAAATATCAACTGTCCTAAAAACAGTGTAGATGAGACTTGCTCTAGGCTCAGAAGTAAAATGGTGAATCGTTTCCAGCTCCAGTGATTCTGCAGTCCTCTGTTTCCTTCATGGGATTCATGCTGGATGGCCATGAGACAGAGGCTGGGGGTCCAGTGGGGTCTTTCTCGATGACTTCAACACAAGTAATGTGATGGTGCTGACATGTAACGGTTCTCTGGTGAGTTGCTCTGCTGCTCCTCTCATGCCTGATGAAAGTGAAAGTGAAGTGATGCTCGGCCTTGCTCAAGGGGACCTCAATGGCACTTTGGCGGTCCGGGATTTGAACCCGCAACCTTCCAATTATGATGGAGGGTTGAATTTCTGTAGAAGAGGGAGAACTGACATTTTCTAAAGTGGGCAGTGGTAGCCTAGCAGGTAAGGAAGAGGACCAATAACCAGAAGGTTGCGGGTGACAATGACTTTCACTTTCACTTACATTTATGGAATATATGTCTCTTATCCAGAGTGCCTTACAATCAATAGTGACAGGGACAGTCCCCCGGGAGACACTCAGGGTTAAGTGACTTGCTCGGGTACACAATGGTAGCAAGTGGGGTTTGAACCTGGGACTTTGTGGTTTATACACGTCTATGACGCCATTCTAGCGACATTCACTTTCTCTGTTCAAGCCACTCTGACCCAGAATACCAACAACCAAAAAACTTCCACCACAGCACGATGGAGAGTCCCTTCAACCTACACTACTCTCACACCCACACTACAGTCACACTTCTACTCCTGCACAACACACCACACCCATACTACACTCACACTTCTTCTCCTGCACTCCCATACCTATATTACTCTCACACACTTCTACTTCTGCATTCCCACACCTTCATTACTCTCACACCCACACTACACTCACACTTCTACTCCTGCACACCACAACACACTCACACCCACACTACACTCACACTTCTACTCCTGCACACCACAACACACTCACACCCACACTACTCTCACACTTCTACTCCTGCACACCACACCACACTCACACATCTACTCCTGCACTCCCATACCTACACTACTCTCACATCCACACTACTGTCACACACTTCTACTTCTGCATTCCCACACCTTCATTACTCACACCCACACTACTCTCACACTTCTACTCCTGCACACCACACCACACCGCACTCACACTTCTACTCCTGCACTCCCATACCTACATTACTCTCACACTTTTACTCCTGCACTCTAAACCCACACTACACTCACACGTCTACTCATGCACTCCTACACCTACACTACTCTTACATCCACACTACACTCGCACATCTACTCATGCACTCCCATACCCACATTACTCTCACACTTCTACTCCTGCACTCTAAACCCACACTACACTCACACGTCTACTCATGCACTCCTACACCTACACTACTCTTACATCCACACTACACTCGCACATCTACTCATGCACTCCCATACCCACATTACTCTCACACTTCTACTCCTGCACTCTAAACCCACACTACACTCACATGTCTACTCCTGCAATCCCACACCTACACTACTCTCACACTTCTACTCCTGCACTCTAAACCCACACTACTCTCACACTTCTACTCCTGCACTCTAAACCCACACTACACTCACACTTCTACTCCTGCACTCTAAACCCACACTACACTCACACTTCTACTCCTGCACTCCTACACCTACACTACTCTCACACCCACACTACACTCACACTTCTACTCATGCACTCCCAAAACCACACTACTCACACTTCTACTCCTGCACTCCCACACTTCTATTCCTACATTCTTACACCCACACTACACTCACACTTCTACTTCTCCACCTATACTCCCGATATGCTGACCACCACATTTTGGACACATAGATTAGTACCATAATTGACAGGTGAAAAGTAGACCATTTGGGTACTGAAATAGAAAAAAATCTGGTGACGTACATTTTTTTTTTCCTTCAGTGATGTTCTTATTCATTACTCTGGATATGAGACAGAGGAGCATAGTGGCAGGTTATGTGGGCTGGGAAGTCTTCTTTTGTCTGATTTTTTTGTTGACAAGACACAACCAGTTCAGAATGGGAGGTCAGTAGTGGTAAGTATAATTTCAAAGCATATTCACAAAAAATTAAATAATAAAAATAATAATTCTAAAAAATGATATATTCATAAATAATTTTCGATTAACTTTTTTTAATTTAAAGGCACAGATGACAGATGTGCTGATTTACAAAACAAAGTAAGTTCATCTTAAACCTTTAGATCTGTATCAAAATCCTTTTATTCTCCATTATTATTCATTTATGTACAATTTTTTTTCTCAGTTCCACCCAGAGAAGCACACTGCATGTCTAGTTTGGTTTGTTATGACTTTGAGACTTTTTACTTTTGTACTGTTCCCTAAAATAATGTGCAACTGATGAAATATGCATAACTGGTGCAAGACCACTGTTTATCAAGACGCATCATTACACTTTTCTTCAGTCAGACTTTGTTGTGTTCAGGTGGTGTTCATGTGTTGTATTTTTGTATGGAAATTGGTAATCATACTGAAACACTGTAAAGATCCTAAAGTTGGGAGACTGGACTTCATTTTCCTTCTTCTACCTCCCCAAATAAATACTTATCAAAGCTGGTTACAAAGTTGACACTTCCACAGAAAATTCAGAATTGTATAAATGCCGAGTTACATATTAACCTGACTTCTGTAAATCGTTCACATGTTCCAATGAACTCCATACAGCAGTGGACTCATGCTGCTTTGTTTCACCTTGTACAGAAACATTACGTTTCATTTCAAGCAACACGTCTACCAGCAGCAGGGCAGATTCATGTTGAAGGTGTGTGGGGGATCCTTTTTTTGGACCTTCTGTAAAAACAAAAACCACCATCAAAAACCACTAAAATCTCTCACAAAGATCCAAAATGCATGGTCTTCTGAACCCACATGCAGGTTCACACTCGCACTTCTTCACTCTTCAATGATTAATGATGAAGTTCAGAATGAAGTCCCTTGGGGCTGATAAGTCCTGGATCCAGGTGACTGTGAGGACAAGATTGTTCAGGACAAACAGCACTCTAACTGTGTGTTTTCTGTTTCTTCACATGTGAATGTATACAAAACACACACACACACACACACACACACACACACACACACACACACCCAGTATCAGTCTGCTTCACACCCATTTTCCTCGATGTGTGCCTCCATGTTGACAGGCAGGATCAGGTGAGAAATGCGGCTCCACAGGCCGCTCAGCTTATCTGCGTCCATCTGGTTGAAGGGGGCGCCTGCCTGGGTGGAGGTGGGTGAGATCAGACGGCTGCTGATGTAGTCCTGCACCACCTCCTCCACCTGGCTGAGGCTGAGCTCTGGTGTCAGCGACTGAGGCAGCAGCACGGTGAAGGCCAGGAAGGCCTGTTTGTAGGCGGCGTTCTCGTGGTCGCAGTAACGGTAGAAGATGAGGGTGGAGCCGGGTGGAAGCTCCTCCAGACGGTGGATGACTGCTGCCAGCTTCTTGCCCCCGAAGGCGTCTCTCAGCGCGCCGTCCAGCTCCAACTTTACCTGGAAAAAGATCAGTTTTGATAAGAAAACTCTCTACACCATGGCTCACCACATCCATCTCTCCACCCTCACCTCGTCACTGTCCATCCCCGCCTTGCTGGCCCCGTCCACCTGTAGGACCGAGGAGTTGAGGGCAGAGGAGAAGGCGGAGGCCAGATGTGAGGCCAGGCACCTCAGGGTGGTCTCCCCGCCACGCCCCGCTGCCAGGATCAGGCTGACAGGCTCGGTGGGTTTGGCCGTCTGCAGGTGGCGCTGCAGGTGAATCTTACTGCGTCTCCACAGCTCCGCCTGCTGGTTGGGGAACAGAAGCTCCAGTGCCTTCAGCCGTGATAAGAAGGATTCCACAGAATGAACTGGAGGTTGGTGGGAGTCTGGATACGTGGATACAGACAGCAGGATCTTCCAGTAGCCCAGGACAGCGAGAACCCCAACGATGAGGAACAGACAGACCATGTGACAGAAGGACACACATCCTGACAGAGACGAGATGAAATCACGTTAAAAAAAAAAACGAATACTTTCTAAAATATACACAAAATGTGCAAACATTTATAATTAGAGCAAGTTAGGGAACAGTGTCTTGATCCACTTTGACTACATAAAACGGGTTCCATCAACTACCAGGTTAAAGGTGATTTGTGGGCAGCTCACCTCTAGAAGATCTGGGCCTCGGCACTTTGATGACAACTGGATTTGCTGAAGATGGGAAGAAGATTCAGGTCATTCAAATATTTCAGAAAATATTTCTCCATCAACAGTGATCCAGCAATAAAAAGAATGAAGCACTACAGTACCTGCTGTTCTCATCTGTCTGAAAGGTCTCTGATGGTCCAGACTGTTCACCCACTTGGTCTGTGTGCAGGAATTTCGGGTTTTATGAATACTCCTCCAGTCTTGTTCATTTGCTTTGGGTAAATCTGTATAATTAAGAAAAGTTCATCAACATGAAGTCAGAATGTGAATACACAGTCCCTCAAATATGAGAACCTAATTTTTATATATGTAATATCTGTTCAGACATGGCTCATGTTGTACATGATCATGGCATCTGGAAATGGCTGTTAATGAAAAATATCAGCAATAATTTGTCTCGAGTTCTACAACGATTACAACAGATGAAATCCCAAACTGAGGACATAATGGTCACATAACTCTCATTTTCAAAAACGGAATGAAAAATAATAAACTCACCCTTATACCTCCCCATCTTCTCATGGTAACGCTGAAAGCTGCTGTTTCCAATCAGAAGCTCCTCATGTTTCCCTGACTGGGATGTGGCAAGACGACTTTGTGAAGCTCCTTCCATTTCCACAAAAGAAAAAATGTCACATAAGCAGAATTCATGCATTAGCCTATACACTAAACGAGTGGAACACACTGATTGGTTGAGAGATTATGCCTTCCCACCTGCTCTGCTTTCAGGGGGCAGTATGTTCCGCTTCTCCTGGTGTATGGAACGTCGACTCCTCAGGACAGGTTCATACTGAGCCTCCTGCTGCTCCTCCCTTTGAGAATCACAGCTGGTCAACAAGATCTTGGCCACAAGTGGGGGTTTGATGGGGGAGACTGAGCCTACAAAAAAATTTAAAATAAGAAACAAATCAACACAAATCCACAGACCATCCTCAGTATCGCCCTACTAATTCAAAACCAGAAAAACAGACCAGGAATATTTTTACTACAGCATATTTAACCCATTCCCACAGTGGAAGGTGATCTACATCAGTGGTTCCCAACCGGAGGTCCCTGCGGGGCGCCAGAGAACCATACAGATACAAAGATTGTTTCTATATTTTTATATTTATATATTTTTATTACACTTGTAAACATCAAATGTATAAAAAAAAAGAAAAAACCCACAAGGATAATCAAAACTCCGTATAATCCTGTAAATCTTGGCCCGGGTCATATTAATCGGCTCGGCCAGCAAACATGGACTTCCAGTCTATAGTACCTATGCTTTCCGTACGGTTCCTTACTTGCATATTAAATTTGGTGATTGTTTTATTAAACTTAAACTTTTAAATTAAGCGTTTGTTTGATTTGCAACTCTTGGCCTCTGTAGTCAGGTGATGCGTTTTAACAGATGCTGAGGGGGTGAAACGGAGGCAAGCAGCTGCCAATTATATTTTAAACACACACGCTTCCTTTACCTCTTAATCTAGCAATCGTAACATGTGTGGCTGTATGGAAATGGTGTAGTAAAAATGTAAATGCACCACACAGCATAGCAATTGGTTTGGGTTGGGACTTACTTTAAAAGTACAATTACAGCTCTAATATAGACTCTACATACGTTGCATTGTAAAACAACAAAAACATACAACTGCTGTTTACTTTTTTGCAAATAAAAGTAATTAATGGCTGGTCTAAGACACAGGCAGGGGGGCTTTGGGGAAAGGGAACCACTGCTCTACCCCACCCTGTGGATCAGCTGGACCTCCAGGACCACATCAACTATTTCTATGATAACTGGGAATTAACTTTACATATGGTGCTTTCAGCAGAACAGGCATCTGTCTGTATGCTGAGCTCGTCGTCCTCTGAGCACATCTCCTCCTGGTGCTCATCAGCTTCCTCCTCCTCTCCAATCTCCGTACCATCACTCTCCTCCCCACATGGGCGAGGTTTCTTCTCTGGAGACTCTGTTCGTAGGAGAGAACTACAGGTTAGGGCTGACTGTTGATGTCTGTATGAACTTCATTCGTCTGAATTTGTTACCTTCATCTTCGTCTTCGCTTGGCTGTTCCTTCATCTTGGACCCATTAACAACAACACTGGCCAGCTGGTTTCCAGTTCCTCCTCTCTTCCTCTTCAGAGGTTCCCTCTTCTTCAGCTCTACAGGAAATCATGAGCAGGAGAAGAAAAATTACTGTCTCATTGTCTGAGTTATTTCTTTAATTTATTTTATTGGAGTGTTTCCCTGTGGAGAGACGTTTTACTTTAAGTCCATTTTAAACAAACATGGAAGTGTGAAGCTCCTCATATGTTCTGCGCAGCAGCAGACAATCAAAATAACACTGATGTTATCATTTATACATATTGTAACGCCCAGCAGTTCACCACAAAATAGGGAGAGGCAGTGAATCTCAGGACAAAAACACACAACTCAGGCCTGAAAACTCGTCCCTTCCTACTCTCTCATCCGCATGCACCTCCCATAAACAGCACACATCTCAGCAGAATACAGCCATCCATATTTACAGCTCATTAGAAGTAAGTGTATTGTCTGTAATAGCTTCTAATGTTTCTGGTGTAATAATATGTCTAGTTGAGAAATATTTTTGCTGTTAGTAGTGTCTCTTGAAATCTGATTATCAATAAAATAGGCAAAGCAACAAAAAAAAATGGTTGATAGGGAGCATCTGGTAGAGCATCTCCTCTAGATATAGCTTCATGTTTAGCTGGTAAAGGCCACGCCCACAAACACTGCAGGCCACGCCCCCGGTGTCTGTAACTAAAATTATCCTGCTCTCAAACCCTTTATTCTACAGGGGTTCACCTCAAATTGTTCGCATTCTACGTTTAAAGATCGCTGTTGCCAAACGTGGCAGACTTCTCACTTAAAATGTACCTTTAGGGCATTTACCAGACGCCCTGATCCAGAGAGCCTTACATTCCGTAGTGACAGGGACAGTCATCCTGGAACACTCAGGATTAACTGTCCTGCTCAGGGACACGATGGTAGTGAGTGGTGTTTGAACCTGGGACTCTGTGGTCCCCACTAGGCTACAATCAGCGGATTAAGCAGAATTTCCATTACAAAACGAATAACCATGATAAAAAACAATCTACCTTTACTTTCGGCGCCTACGTACGTTTGCAGGAAAATCGTTTTGAACTTTATCATTCGGCGCGATAATCTCTTTACGGGAAGTTTTCCGAGATGCGCTGGATCGGTGAACTGTGGGCGGAAAGTGAAAGTGAGCCTCCAGCTCGGTTTAGAAGTTAAAACGCACCTTCCCTGGACGACCTCCTCCTGCTGCTTTGAGGTTTTGTCGTCTCTGGGTCCATTTTTTGGGGGAGGATGATGGGAAACTAACGACGCGGACTGGACTTTCGCCTCCTTCTCCTCGTCGTCGTCATCATCCTTCTCCTCCTCCTCTTCTTCTTCTTCCTCCTCACGGGGAGTGAATAAACCGGCACGACCCTGCCGACCTACCGTCGTTCAGCCCGGACAGAAAGTTCCAGTGGGGATCCCCTCCACGCTGCCGCCCCGACGCAGGAGAAGGCGGAAGTGGCGACTCGAAGCGCCGGAACCGCGGTTAACGGCGACTCTGGGTGGCTGTATGCCGTAGAATGGCGTTGCTGTCCGACATGTTCTCGCGTCGGATCGAATTATATGTCTCGCGCTACAAACTATTTCACCAACGAGCAAAGGCGCGGCTCTGACGGACAGACTTTGGTGCAACACCGAGGACTTCCGGAAACAGCAGTCGCGTCATTGCGTCATTACGTCACTGCTGCCGCACACGCGCTTTAATTCCGATTAAATCCACTTAAAAAGATGTCGTGTTTTATTAGAATAAGACTGGTTGGGACAGGGACTGGCTGGAAGGGTAGATAGTTGCACTACTACTGCAGACGCGGCGAGGGAGGCAGCTAGAAAGCAACAACATTTATTTCTTATATAGCCAAAACTACACAGTGCGTCCCAATTGGCTTTGACAGGCCCTGCAGTTGACACCCCCACACTGGACCCTTCTGCACACAAAGAAAAACTCTAGGAGAGAGAAAGGAAGAAACCTTGGGATGGAGTGATACTGAGAGGGACCCCCTTCCAGGGTAGAGTGAGCCTGCAAGTGGTGTCATTGCAGGGTTGGTGATGGTTTGTCCAATAAGAGAAAAAGTCCTACAGTTGTCGAGGTGGAGATGTCCGAAGTGTAGTCCAGTGTCATGGTGTCATGGAAAGGACGGAAGGAAGACGAAAAGGAAACCTGGTGGTGGAATGAGGAAGGGAAGTTCAAGTTCATTTCAGCTTGTGTTAGACAGTGCTTGGTGCTACATCTTGGTGCTACAACTTGATAAAGTTACAAACTGGGCTACAGGGGACACAGGCAGTGCAAGAGTAACATTTAACAAAAAGATGCAGACGACAATGACAGTAGTGAAACGAAGAGGGTAGCGGTGCACATTTACACTGCCCCTTGGCGGATCGGGATTCGAACCGGCAACCTTCTGGTTACGGGGCCGCTTCCTTACCGGCTAGGCCACCACTGCCCCTGAAGGAGCAGCAGTTCAGATACTGGGACGTGTGATGATGAGGTGAAGAAGAGAGTGCATGTTAACCGGGTGGAGAAGTGAAACCAGCAGAGAGACCAGTGATGTTATACGGGGTGGAGGCGCTATATGGTGGCGCTGACGAATAGACAGGCGGCAGAGTTAAAGATGCGGAAATTTATGTTGGGTTGACAAGGACAGACAGGAAGAAGAACGAGTGATTTAGAGGAACAGCCAGGGCTGGAAGCGAGATTCGCATCGGTTTGGACACTGAGGGACACTAAACATGTTGAGAGAAGGATGTGGAGGATGGGGCTGCCAGGTCTAGCAGGAGTTGAGAAGGATGGCGGAAGTAGAGACTGTAGGTCTGCAGTGGCAGAGAATGAGATCGTCCACATGTTCGCGCGGTCACAGATCTACATTTTATTGAAGGCACGTATTTGCATGGAACAAGTGTAAATGTCAATACAGTGCATGATATAATATTTTAAACACAATTTGGTTTTAATATTTAAAACATACTTTTCAGACCGTCACCGGCGCTGAGGTGCCCAGCATCATCAACAGGAATTTAACTCTCCAGAGACACGGGAGACAGCTATTCTTCTTGAGCTGTAAAGATTTACCTCATGGGATCGTTATCGGAGTCATTCAGTACTTAATTCTGCACATCATCCTGTAAAGTAAAAAAGACGGGTCAAATCAGACGACCCGGCCCGAAGAGAAGAAGAGCGCAGGGGGACAGCGCTTTTATTTTGAAGAGCTGGTAACTTCGCAAATCATCCCACTTCCACACGAGTGCAATTTCACGAGAACGCCCCTCCCCCGTGTCAGGGTGAGAGGCGTGGCCTCAGTCACAGCCGTGGAGCTCCATGTGCTCCTCTGCCTTCACCGGCAGGATCAGGTGAGAGATGCGGCTCCACAGGCCGCTCAGCTTGTCCACGTCCATCCGGTTGAAGGTGGCGGGCTGGTCTGATGACAGGAACTTGTGGTGAAGCTGATCCTGCACCATCTCCTCCACGAGTCCCAGGCTGGCGCCGGACAGCAGCTCCTCCCCGCGCTCCAGCAGCACGGTGAAGGCCAGGAAGGCCTGCTTGTAGGCGGCGTTCTCGTGGTCGCAGTAACGGTAGAAGATGAGGGTGGAGCCGGCTGGAAGCTCCTCCAGACGGTGGATGACTGCTGCCAGCTTCTTGCCCCCGAAGGCGTCTCTCAGCGCACCGTCCAGCTCCAGCTTCACCTGAGTTACAGACAGAGACGTTCCTTCTGCACCAACAAGACCACTTTACACGCCAAGAGAATCTAAAAGCAGCATGTTAACAGGCCTGAGCGTGACCTCTGACCCCGAAAAATCGTAAAATCGCACCTCGTCACTGTTCATCCCCGCCTTGCTGGCCCCGTCCACCTGCAGGACAGAGGAGTTGAGGGCGGAGGAGAAGGCGGAGGCCAGATGAGAGGCCAGGCACCTCAGGGTGGTCTCCCCGCCACGCCCCGCCACCAGGATCAGGCTGACCGGCTCGGTGGGTTTGGCCGTTTGCAGGTGGCGCTGCAGGTGAATCTTACTGCGCCTCCACAGCTCCCTCTCCTGGTTGGGGAAGAGGCTTTGGACCTTCTGCATCTCCTTCTTAAACACCTCCACCTGGCTGAGTGTGACCTCCTCCACTGCAGGGGCGGAGCTCAAAATCTGGAGGAGCAATATTCCCAGCAGACCAACGAGAGCTGCGGCCGTCATCCACCCCAACGGGACGTCTGTCAGGAGAGAAATGTCAACTGTTAATGGGACGTTTACTTTCTTCAGCACACTGAACCATAAAAGGATCTTCTTACTCAGGGGGGCAGCTGAGGACAGATCAGAGGCGGGAGTGTGGTCACCCTCCCCAGATCTGATTATATTCCTCTCCTCTTCTTCTTCGTCTTCTTTCTCTCCATAAATCTCATCAGGTGCTATAGCCTCATCTGCCCAGAAAATCATAAAATCAGGACTAAAGAGGAGCTATGAAGATGTGAATTCAGGTGAAGTACGGACGGATGAGGGGAGGATCTTACTCAGGGAAACCAATGAAGGACGCTTCATGGCTTCAGCATCCTGACAATGTCTCTCTTCTTCTATCTGTGAACGGATGCTCTCCTCATGCTCCTCAGAAACACCCAACAGTTGGGAAGGAGGTCCTGCTGCTAACATGAAAACTACGGTGAAGCCATTTCACCAAGCAACAGCTCAGAAGCAACGAACAATGCTGAACAATGTGTGAAATTTCACGAGTACCAGAGTAAAGCCGCTGCTTAGCAACAACTTTTCCTCCTCCTCCTTCTTCTTCAACTGCTGCCAGGAGAGGCTCTGCAATCTTCTTCCCATCTTCATCATGACAAACCGGGTTCTCATCTGAACAAAGTGGAACCGAGGACGTTCTCACATGGTTACACAATGCATTATGGGATTTTAATGAGATGTGTGATTAAATGAGAATCTTACTGAGGAGGTCCACTGACTGGGACGTAGTGGATCTGGAGTCCTTCACCTCTACAGAGCTCCTCGCTTCTTGTTTGTCTTCATCAGGGGTTGGGAGGTCAGTGATCAGGTCTTTTGAAAGTGAAGCACAGCACACGGTGACACAGTGAAATGTGTCCTCTGCTTTTAACCATCACCCTTGGTGGGAACAGTGTGTGGGGATTCGAACCGGCAACCTTCCGATTACAGGGCCGCTTCCTTGACCGCTAGGCCACCACTGCCCCACCTCCTTCCTACTTAGTCCCTAAATGGGGTGGATTAATACCCTGAACCTCAGTTAGAACGCAGCATGAACAAAACCAAAACCTTCATCGGTGAAAGATGAAGATGATGATGAAGACCAGCTGGACCTACTTGCAGAATGAAGATGTTTCACTGACGGCTGTTTAATACGCACCGTCCACACAGCTTAATCTGCCCCCTTCTTCACGGTTTTCAGGAAGCGCCATGAATCGTTCTCCCTGTTGAACTGAGGGTCTCAACTCTGGGATCTTCTCACCTGTCCGCAAGATCAGGATTCAGCTAAAGACAGCAAATGTACAGAAACGTGCCATCTATTCCACCCTCACCCTCACCAGAGAAAACGGCGTGTCTCTCTTCTTCTTTGTGTGATTGTGTGTCCTCCTCTTCCGCCATGGTGGTCATCCTCTTTCTCTGGTCCGGAGAGCTCTCAGCTATGTCACCTCCTACATGGGGACACACGGCCTGTAGCTCAGTAAGGATGAAGCTAACGGGCTAAAGGTCCTCAGTAGACCAAATAACCAGTTCAGATCATGCAGCTGTCAAAATTACACAGAGAATCAGCTTGGAGGAACCATCCCTCTCAACCTGACCCTGAACCTCACAGCTGAGGAGAAGCACATGGATCCAGCAGAACCAGAAAGGTCTGCGTGACCTCACCATTTCCACTCGCACTGACTGTTTTTCCATCCTCTTCAGACTGGGCTGGACTGCTGCTGTCCCCTTTGCCTACGACATGAAACCAATGTCAGTTTTCCAAGCTGCAGAACGGCTGCAGCAGAGATGGAATGCTGCCATGAATA
This sequence comes from Denticeps clupeoides, assembly GCF_900700375.1. NCBI lineage: Eukaryota > Metazoa > Chordata > Actinopteri > Clupeiformes > Denticipitidae > Denticeps > Denticeps clupeoides. The sequence continues at coordinate 15,994,267 of NC_041725.1, forward strand.
CTGACCTCTGGGTAATGAGTAACTGCTATCATCCATCTCTCCACGTGGAGGAGCCTGTCACTCGAATCCAGAGGTCAGATACGTGGAGTGAGTCGCTCGTAGACACAGATCAGAAACACGCACATTTACTGTGTTTAAAAATCACAGAGACAGAGAGACTTTCAGATTTTGACATTTCATCTAGACGTTCAGTTGAAACAGTATGATGAAAATCACAAGGGCTCAACAATAAGCAACAGATGACTGGCCACCCAGAACCCCACCCCACTACAGAACACCACCTTCAACACCACCCTCAACACAACACCACCTTCAACACCACCCCACTACAGTCAAAACAACCCCACCCCAATACAGAACACCACCCTCAAGACCACCCCATCTTCTACCAC